>NC_142807.1:28003675-28154240 GCF_049724085.1 Artemia sp. Qi Xiang Cuo | reverse complement strand
GTGTGTGTGTGTGTGTGTGTGTGTGTGTGTTTGTGTGTTTGTTTGTTTTTGTTTGTGTGTGTTTGTGTGTGTGTGTGTGTGTGTGTGTGTGTGTGTGTGTGTGTGTAAGTTTTCGTGTGTGTGTGTATGTGTTTGTCGTGTGTGCGTGTATGTTTTCGTGTGTGTGTGTAAGTTTTTCTGTGCATGTAAGTTTTTATGTGCATGTAAGTTTTCGTGTGCATATGTAGTTTTGTGTGCGTTTGTGTGTGTGTATGTGTGTGCGTGTGTGTGTGTGTGTAAGTTTTCGTGTGTGTTTGTTTGTGTTTGTGTGTGTGTGTGTGTGTAAGTTTTTGTGTGTGTGAGTTAGTTTTGGTGTGTGTGTGTGTGTGTATGTTTTTGTGTGTGTGTGTGTGTGTGTGTAAGTTTTAGTGTGTGTGTGTAATTTTTTGCGTGTGTGTTTAATTTTGTGTGTGTGTGTGTGTGTGTGTGTGTGTGTGTGTTTGAGTTTTTGTGTGTGTGTGTGTTTGTAATTTTTGGTGTGTGTAAGTTGTGTGTGTGTGTGTGTAAGTGTGTGTGTGTGTGTGTGTGTGTGTGTGTGTGTGTGTAAGTGTGTGTTTGTGTGTGTAAGTTTTGGCGTGTGTGTGTTAGTTTTCGTGTGTGTGTGTGTAAGTTTTGTGTGTGTGTGTGTGTGTGTAAGTTTTTGTGCGTGTGTGTGTGAGAGTTTTTTTGTGTTCATGTGTTAGTTTTTGTGTATGTTTGTGTGTGTGTGAGTGTGAGTTTTTGTGTGTGTGTATGTTTTTGTGTGCATGTAAGTTTTTGTGTTCATGTGTTAGTTTTTGTGTATGTGTGTGTGTGTATGTGTGTAAGTTTTTGTGTGTGTGTAAGTTTTGGCGTGTGGATATATGTTGTTTGTGTGTTTGTGTAAGTTTGTGTCTGTGTGTTTGTGTGTGTGTGTGTGTGTGTAAGTTTTTGTTTGTGTTTAAGTTTGTTTGTGTGTGTGTGTTTTTGTGTGTGTGTGTTTGTGTGTGTGTTTGTGTATGTTTTTTTGTGTGTTAGTTTTGGATTGTGTGTTTTAGTTTTCGTGTGTGTGTGTGTAAGTTTTGTGTGTGTGTGTGTGTGTGTAAGTTTTTGTGCGTGTGTGTGTGTGTGTTTTTTGTGTTATTGTGTTAGTTTTTGTGTATGTGTGTGTGTGTGTGTATGTTTTTTTTTGTGTTTGTTATTGTTTTTGTGTGAGTTTTTTTGTGTTCATTTTTTATTTATTTTTTATGTGTGTGTGTGTATTTTTGTAATTGTGCTTGTGTGCTAAAGTTTTTGATTGTGTGTGTGATTTTTCGTGTGTGTGTGTGTGTGATTTTTGTTTGTGTGTGTTTGTTTAAGTTTTTGTGTGCATGTAATTTTTTGTGTGATTGTAAGTTGTGGTGTGCATGTGTATGTTTGTGTGTGTGTGTGTGTGTGTGTGTGTGTAAGTTTGTGTGTGTGTGTGTGTGTGTAAGTTTTGGCGTGTGTGTGTAATTTTCAGTGTGTGTGTGTGTGTAAGTTTTCGTGTGCATTTGTAATTTTTTGTGTGTTTGAGTTTTGGCGTGTGTGTGTAAGTTTTAGTGTGTGTATTTTTTAGTTTTGTGTGTGTTTTTGTGTGTTTTTTTTTGTGGGTGTGTGTGTGAGTTTTTTTGTGTTCATTTGTTAGTTTTTGTGTGTGTGTGTGTGTGTGTGTGTGTAAGTTTTTGTGTGTGTGTAAGTTTTGGTGTGTGTTTGTATGTATTCGTTTGTTTGTGTGTGTGTGTGTGTGTGTGTGTGTGTGTAAGTTTGTGTGTGTGTGTGTGTGTGTAAGTTTTGGCGTGTGTGTGTAAGTTTGAGTGTGTGTGTGTGTGTAATTTTTAGTGTGAATGTGTAATTTTTTGTGTGTGTTAGTTTTGTAGTGTGTGTGTAATTTTTGGTGTGTGTTTGTGTGATTTTTGTGAGTGTGTGTGTGTGTAAGTTTTTGTGCGTGTGTGTGTGTTGTTTGTGTTAATGTGTTAGTTTTTGTGTGTGTGTGTGTGTGTGTGTTTGTATTTTTTTGTGTGTGTGTTTGTTTTGGCGTGTGTGTGTGAGTTTTAGTTTTTGTGTTTGTGTATGTTTTGTGTGTGTGTGTGTGTGTGTGTAAGTTTTTGTGTGCATGTAAGTTTTTGTGTGAATGTAAGTTTTCGTGTGCATATGTAAGTTTTTGTGTGCTTCCCAAATCATAATTTTCTGAAAGGACACACCTATGAAAGGCTAAGAAATCTAGCTTAGAAAAGTCAAAAATAGCAAATTAACCATCCCAAATCATAGGTTTCAGTCAACACACACCTACGAATGGCTATGAAATCCTGCTCAGAAAAGTCAAAAAATATCAACCCACACATCCCAAATCATAGGTTTCAGACACCACACACCTACGAAAGACTAAGAAATCCGGTTATGAAAAGTCGGAAATAGCAAATTACATATCCCAAATATAGGTTTCAGACAACACACACCAACGAAAGACTAAGAAACCTAGCTCGGAAAAGTCAAAAATAGCAAACTAGTCATCCCAAACTATAGGTTTCAGACAACATTCACCTACGAAATACTAGAAAACCTTAGCTCAGAAAAGTCCAAAAATCAAACTACACATTCCCAAATCATAGGTTTCAGACACTACACACCTATGAAAGACTAAGAAATCCAACTCAGAAAAGACCGAAATAGTAATTTACATATCTCAAAACATAAGTTTCAGACAGCATTCACCTACGAAATACTAAGAAACCTTAGCTCAGAAAAGTCAAAAATAGCCAACTACATATCCCAAATCATATGTTCCAGTCAACACACACCAACGAGAGGCTAAGAAAACTAGCTCATAAAAGCCTGAAATAGCAAACTACTCATCCCAAACTATTGGTTTCAGACAACATTCACCTAGGAAATACTAGGAAACCTTAGCTCGGAAAAGCCTGAAGTAGCAAACTACACATCCCAAATCATGGGTTTCAGACAACACACATCAACGATAGACGGGTGCTCGGGGAGAGCCTTTGAGGGTCTGTGGGTCCCTTGAGGGCCGGTGGTCCTTTGGGAGCTCGGGGGGACCTTTGGGGATCGGGGGATGGGCTTTGGGACCCCGTTGGTCCTTTGGGAGCTTGATGGGCCTTTGGCGACCGGAGGAGGACCTTTGGGGCACAGGGAGGGCCTTTGGGGAACAGGGAGGGCCTTTGGGTGCCTGGGGGACATTTGGGGACCGGGGGAGGGCCTTTGGGAACCCGTTGGTCCTTTGGGAGCCCGGGGGACCTTTGGGGGCCGGGGAGGGCCTTTGGGGCACATGGAGGGCCTTTGGGGGTCCGGGGGGACAGTTGGGGGCCTGGGGGACATTTGGGGCCTGGGGTTGGTCTTTGGGGGTCTGGGTGGGCCTTTGGGGGCGCCGGTGGCCCTTTGGGAGCTTGGGGGGCTTTGAGGACCAGTGGAGGGGCCTTTGGGGTCTGGGGATGGCCTTTGGGGGTCTGGGTGGGCCTTTGGGGTTGCCGGTGGCCCTTTGGGAGCTTGGGGGGCTTTGAGGACCAGTGGAGGGCCTTTGGGGCACAGGAGGGCCTTTGGGGCCCAGGGAGAGCCTTTGGGTGCCTGGGGGACGTTTGGGGACCGGTGGAGGGCCTTTGGGACCCCGTTGGTCCTTTGGGAGCCCGGGGGACCTTTGGGGGCCGGGGGGGCCTTTGGGGCACAGGGAGGGCCTTTGGGGGTCCGGGGGGACAGTTGAGGGCCTGGGGGACATTTGGGGCCTGGGGATGGCATTTGGGGGTCTGGGTGGGCCTTTGGGGCCGCCGGTGGCCCTTGGGGAGCTTGGGGGGCCTTGAGGACCGGGGGCTTCCTTCGGGGTTGGGGTAGGAGGATTGGAACCCTTTGGGGTTGGGTTAGAGGACCTCACAACACTGTTCAAATGAAACTTGTGTATTATAACGACCACAGAGTTTCACCATTAAATTCTCTTCTAAAATCTCTTCAAAAATCTTCTTTTAAAATGTCTCTATCTGTTTCGCCGAAATAGTTCCATAACCTGTCTAAAACGGTTTCGCCCAAATAATCCCTACACATAAATTCAGCGTGTTCCTTTGTTATTGGCATCTCTGCGCTAACGCATTTCAAATTAATAAGAAACCTTTTCGCGCGCTAAAACAATTCATCGTTAAGATGTTTCTTGCCTAATTGTTTTCATGGCCTTTGGTTATTAATATCCTTTGGAGTTCGACCAAAAGAACTGTTCCCGTGGCAAAGACATTAATGATTTGGATCTATTCCTAGAGAATCGTTTCTAGGCGGAAATTTTTAAAGTCTGACAGATGATGTCATTGATCGATTGATCTGTCAAGAAAGGGGAAATTAATTTGTTGTTTCTAAGGGGAATTATTGATTTCCGATAGGTGAATTGAGGTCGACAGCACAGGTGTTCCCAGGTCGATGTTGTCGTTGTTGTAAGTACATGTTCTCAGCGAATGTCAAGGTTCACAGGTGCTACTCGTGACAGGACCATGTGGTTTATGGTTTTCTAAGTGAGAAAGTTCCTGTTTTTCCAAGTGAGAAAATTCCTGTTTTTCAAATTCTCACTGACAAAAACCATAAAACAGACATGAATTGCTGTTGACATTCATAAATGTGACAAAGTTCCTGTTTTTTCATTCTCAGTGAGAAAACCATAAAACAGACATGAATTGCTGTTGACATCCATAAATGTGACAAAGTTCCTGTTTTTCAAATTCTCACTGACAAAAACCATAAAACATCCATAATTTGATGTTGACATCCGAAAAAACATCAAATAAATCGAACAACACACATAACCATCCATGAAAACATACATAAATGTGACAAAATTCCTGTTTTTTCAAATTCTCATTGACAAAAACCATAAACCACGTGGTTCTCGTGCCAATATATGGTGTTAAAAAAGTTATAGGTGGCAGCAGGGGTGAGGGATCGGAGTAGCACCTCCCTCTCTACTGCTACCATATGCACCTTTGTTCTTACTTTTCTACACTTATTTACAGACCAAGTAATTTGGCAACTGAATAGATCTTTCATTGGAGGAAAACAGTGTTGGTTCCCTGGCATTTTTTCTAACCACCAAAAGAAGCACCACATTCACCCAAGAGGATGCTGCAAATGGAAGTCGAAGTTAATCGCAGGTACTCTGGCGACAAGAGACGATCAACCTCCTGAACGAGAAAAAATCCTTTGACGAGATAAACAAAAGTAAGTTTTTTCCGTGGTAACGAGCTGTAAGAAAGGAGCGACTCGGCTCAATAGTAATCGAAACTCTAAAAAACAGAATTTCAATATCAATAGATACATATGAAGAAGCAGCTTATTATGCTGATTCCAAATATATAATATTCATCAGGTTTAGTGTTACCTATCAAAAGTTAAGCGCCTGAGAAAATGTGCCTTATTTTTGAAATCGGGGGGGGGGTGGAAATATCCCCTAAATTTAAATGAATCTTAATGAAAATCACACCATCAGATTCAGTGTACCAGAGAAACCTTCTATAGAAGTTTCTAGCTCCTATCTGCAAAAATGTGGAATTTTGCTATTTTGCCAGGTAGACAAGTCACGGGTGCGTGTTTATTTGTTTTTTTTTTCTTCCCAAGGGTGATTGTATCAAGATAATGATCCTAGAAGATCGGGAGAGGGTGCATTTGACTGGAAACTAAAAGTTCTAGTGCCCTTTTTAAGTGACCAAAAAGATTAGAGGGAAACCCCTCCCACTTCTATTTTCCCCCCAAAATTATCTGAACAAAATTTTGAGATAACCATTTTGTTCATTATAGTCCAAAGATCAAATATTTATGTCTTTAGGTGTAAAATGGCCCCCCACAGTCCGTGGGGAAAGGCCTGTAAGTTATGAAATTCACCCATTGTTTACGTATAGTATTTGTTATTGGGAAGTATACAGACATTTGTTGTTGTCTTTTTTTTGGGGGGGGGGGTGTCCTTGGGGTGCATTTTTATAGAGAGAATCTTCCTTGGGGTTCTTAGAGGTGAATATTCTAGAGGAAATATTACACAGGTGGGTTTGACAGAATTACTACACGAAATTCTTTTTAATTGTCTTAAATTCTCTTTGCCAAATGTTTCATGTGCAGATGTTCCGGGAGAGTTATCCAGGGGCTTTCCGTGTGCTTTTTTTCTGGGGAATATTTTCCACGGAAGGGGACATTTCTGTCTGGAGTGATCGAGAAACCTATTATATATTAAAATCTTATGCAAATGAAAGAATGCTAAGAAGAATTTTTCAGGCTGAATCGTCCGCAAGCAATTTTATAGGGAGGAGGTATTCTCAGCGAGGATGGAACTGTCTAGAGAGAATTTGACAGGCGGGGGGGGGGTCACTTTACGTTGGATGAAATTTCCAATGAGGAGTTTTCCGTAACGGGGAAGGGTATATTTCATAGAGGGTGGGTCAGATTTACCGGCATTATTTGAAAGACGAACAGAAATTATTCCATATATGAAGAGTTGTCCCTCCTCATTACCTCACTCTTTACGCTAAAATTTGTCTGTTCACTAAAACCGAAACACGGGGGTCGTTTAATTAGAATAGGAAGCTTTTTTAAAAGTGCTAACAAATTTAGCGTAAAGAGAAAGGTATTGGGGAGAAGGCAACCCTTCATATACGGAATAAATCTGCCAAAATTAATATTCAAATTTTACTTTAATTTTTCATGTATGAGCCAAATTTGAACATGTATTAGTTGAAAAAAGTTCAGAAATTAAATTTTAAAAAACAAGTTTTTTTTTAACTGATAGTAAGGAGCGACGTTAAAACTCAAGACGGACAGAAATTATTCCATATATGATATTATTCCATATTTTGCCCTTCTAGAGCATTAGATAGCCTTATGTCAACCATTTTACCTATTTATGAAAGAACATGCCCTTTAAAGGCTTTAAAGTAAAAAAGAACTTATTCCACTAAAGCCATGGATATCGATGGAAATAATTGAAGAAATAGAACTAAGAAATAAGCTATATGAGAAACATTTGGATGTTCGGAGTGATGAATCATTTGACCTATTTAAAACACAGAGGAATTTAGTGAATAAGCTCCGACGAAAATCAGTCTCTGAATTTTATAGCCGCAAATTTGAGGATAGTAAAAGAAACATGAAAGATGCATGGAGGGCTTGTTAGTGGCAGGGGAGATTAGAGTAGTGAAGAAGTATGTTTAAGTGGATGCGACAGTGATGATAAAAGTGCAATAGTAAATAAATTTGATGAATTTTTCTCTGTTATTGGACCTGAAGTGCAAGCTAGTGTTTATAATAAGTACCTAGAAGTGCAGTGTAATAATATGCGTGAAGAAATAGGTGAACCTTTGGAAATGAGTTTTAGTTTGTGTACCAGTGAAGAAGTGAGCAAGATTGTAAAGTCACTGATGTCTAATTCAGCTGGAGTTGATCGTTTGTCCCTTCAAGGGCTAAAAGCGATTTTAGGTTACATACTACCCTGTCTGGTTTTTGTTATTAACCTTTCTCTAGAAAAGGGTAAGTTCCCTGAACAGCTTAAATTCGCAAAGGTCATACCCCTCCATAAAGGTGACTGCAAAAGTGATATTGAAAACTGGCGACCGATATCGATTTTACCTCTTTTTTAAAAAATATTAGAAAAAGTCGTCCACAAACGCCTCTATGATTTTCTCCAGGTGAATAGTTTACTCAGTGAGACTCAATTTGGATTCCGTAAGGGACACTCCACAACGCGTGCCTTGCAGTATTTGGTGGAGTTGGGAAGTGGTCCGTTGGATAAAGGCTATTTGCCTATGTCGATTTTCATTGATATTAGAAAGGCATTTGATACCGTAGATTTCAAGATTTTGCTTGACAGACTGAAGTGTATGGGAATCCTTGCCACCTCCCTTCAGTGATTGGATAGTTATCTTCATGAAAGATCCCTGCGTGTAGTGCTAAATGATGTGGCTTCGTCTTCTTATCCATTAAAGTGTGGAGTACCGCAAGATTCGGTTTCATGTCCCTGCTTTATCTTGTGTACGTCGACACGGTGCGCTTTTATCTTCAAGACGTCTGTTCGACAATGTGTGTGAGATCAATTGAAGAGCTGATGTTGAAAGCTAATGATGTGCTAAGAAGACAGGAGATTTTTATGAGCCTCAGTTTACGTGTGTCAACATGAAAAAAACTTTCCTGATGACTTTCTGGAGAGTAAGCACACCTGTTGAAGCTAGTGGTCTAGTTATGCTGTCTGGGAAACCGGTGCAGCAAGTTGATAGCGTACGTTACCTGGGATTTTTCATAGACTCAAACCTTTCATGGAAGCATCATAGTGATGTTATTTCTGCCAAAATTGCAAGAGGAGTTGCTCCGTAGACTCCAGCCTTTTTGCCAAAGCGGATTCTACTGATGATTTACCACTCCATTGTCTATCCTTACATATCGTATGGTTGTCTGATCTTGAGCAGCAACTTTTACAGCAACGTCAAAAGACTTCAAATTCTTCAAAACAAAGCAGTGAGGGTCATAGGCAACTATGTGAAAGATATGAATGATGCAAGCGCTTGCTTCAGGGCTTTAAATTTGCTCAACGTAGGTCAACTACGTGACTATCAAGCAGCAGTTTTTGTCTTCCAGTGTGTGCATAATCTAGTCCCAAGTATTTTTCGTGATATTTACCGTGCTAACTGTGGTATTCATGCATATGATACTAGGAACAGTGAAAATTTGGTGGTTGAGCTTAGAAGTAGCGCGAGATCAAGATTGCAATTGCAGTTTCTTGGAACTGCCGTCTGGAATTCTTCACCAGTGAGCATTAGGTCGGCTGAACATCTTTTGGATTTTAAGAGAAAGATATAAGAATATTTATTAAAAAATGGTTAATAAATGTGTGAATTTAATTCAATTTATTATTATTATTTTGTTATTAGGAAGGGGTGGTTGGGAGGTTTAGGTGGTTGGGGTGGCAGGGAGTAATCAGTGGATGGAAGTGGTAGGAAGTAATGGGTGGATGGAGTGGTAGGGTGAATGGAGATGGTAGGGAGGAACGGGTGGATTGGAGGTCCAGGGGTAGGGAGGTTGGGAGGTAGAAGTTAATTTGGATTTGATAATGTGAAGGAGTTTGGCTTGCTTTTCCCCCATTTTTTTACTTTATTTAGTTGTTGTTTGGTCGTGTGTTTTGTAAATGGCTAGCCGTTTCATTCACGTCAGCAAAAACTTAGGTTTGTTCATTATTGCAGTAGTCGTAAATTGTGGTGTTATAATCGTGTTTTATAATAAAGTAATAAAGGAAAAAGAAGTAAAGTATGGAAGGAGTTGTCCCCTCCTCAATGCCTCGCTCTTTACGCTAAAGTTTTTATTATTTAAAAAGTAAAGTTGTGACAAAGAGTCAAACTTTAGCGTAAAGAGCGAGACGTTGAGGAGGGGACAGCCCCTTTCATATACGGAATAGTTTCTGTTCGTTTTAATTTTTAATGTCGCTCCTTACTTTCAGTTAAAAAACTTGTTTTTTTTTGTTTTTTTGTTTAATTCATGCGAAAAGCTAACTGAAAATCATACTGATTATAGGAATAAGAATAGTATTCGCATATTAGGAGGCTCTATAGCTTGCTATAAATGCAAAATAAAGCTTTTTGGCAAATAATATACGGACATGTTGCGTTTTGGAAACAGCTACAATGGCAAAAACACAGGAAAAATCAAGTTACGAACGATCAAAATAGGGATGTTTGTACTAGGCAGGTGGTCAAATGTGTCTTCTTTTCTTTATTTAAACCCTCATATTTTCGTCCACTTCTTTTGGTTCAAAAGTCTAAATTTTGAGCGTTTTAGATCAAGAGGACGGTATTATACGTAGGGGCTTAAAGTTTCAGAATTTCATTCAAAAAGACAATTTGTCTCGATTTTCATTCCTTTTTTTTCTGTATAGTCAACAAGAACTCCTTTTTTGGACAGGTTTTTTTATGTTATTTTTTAGTGCTTCTAAGCTGTTATCTATCATATATTGTATAACCAAATAAACAACCGTCAAATTACATCCACAATAATATCAGAAAACTTGATTTCACGAGAGCTTTCTCGAAGAGGACAGTGGCAAGTTATAAACTTAAAAATGATAAAATGGTTGTCACTGTCTAATCAGGATTACCAGACGTCCTCTCTTATAGATCTTGTCTTCCCTCCCTTTACAAAAAAAGAGATTTTCTCGCCTTTCGTGTTTAACTAGCACACAACAATTGCACAACCATGAATTATCAACAGAATACTAACTAATGGTAAAAATGTACATTTTTAAAATATGGTGCATAAATTTGCTAACTAGGACAGGTGTTTTGTTGTTGTGGACAATTAGAAATGGTATCTATGGAGAGTGGGATTACACAGTGCACAAGTTTTCTACTAGCAAGACTGAACTAAATTAGTAGAATATATTTCCAATGTTATCTTGACTGAACAATTGTCTTGTCAAACTTATTTTTGCAAAGATAAAAGAACTTGTCAAAGGGGATTTGTAACTGTGTTGGAGATAACTGCTGTGAAGTTTATTCAAAGATTAGCTGTCAAACCTTCAAGAAACTTTAATAGATTTAGCCCTTGTCTAAGGTATTTCGAAATGAAAGAAGTACCATCTGCACTTAGTCAATTTAAAGAAACGAGATTTAGCATTAGAAATGCCAAAAATACCAAATTTCCTCGTTTTCTTTGAGCAGATGTCCTCCTTTGAAATATTTTCAGATGGTAACCCTGTGTCTAATTCATTCTTCGACAGATTAACTAAAATAAAACTAGGATACATCACGCACCAACAGCCTTGGGATCGTAAAATAATGTCAGAGCATAAAAAATAATAAAACTTTCGCTAAAAATAGAAATAAATCAGATTTGATCTAAAAATTTTTAATTTTTATAGAATATGCCAGCAGTTCGACAAACTCTATTCTCGTTGAACATGGAGCATGAGCGGAATCCAACATATACGTTTTGGGGAAAGCCCAGATATGCATAATACATGCCTCTTCAAATATGCCCCATTGTCAATCAAATTAATTTTTATACATTAAAATTTGGCGTGCATCATCGTCTACCCACAAACATCCTAACGGGGGAATGCATATAACCTGTCTAAACAGCATTTATCTTGTTTGGCATAACCTGTTCTCAACGTCATCAAAATGTTTACACTCTGTCTAAAAAAAAACACTAAATAAAACTGTTCAGATATTCTCCTCAATTGCTTTATAATGCTGGCCATGCAAGCAACCAGAAATTGTGCCCAGCTTGGCCGATTTTCTGCATCTGCATACCAACAAGGGTTGGTTTCCAGGTTCACATAGCATTATAGCCTAAGACTTAAAGCTGCTGAACGGTATTCTTAGCCATGGAAAGCATTCTTATAGGCTGAAACATGACAAGCACACCAAAGATTTAATGCTGAAAGAAAGTCTGAATAAGTTAAACAAGGACAGTCAGGCAGGGGAAACTAATTCAATATATGTGCCGCTTCATTAAATTTAAGCTTAACCATAAAAAAATTGCATAAGAAAAATTATCAGACAATCCCTTGTTTTAGAGATATTTCCTAATCTGAAATTTTTTTAGATGGTAACTCAGAAGTTAATAAGGATTATATATCAAAAATATTTTTTTCCCTTTTTCCACTCATACAAAATAAATAGTAAATCAAAACCTTGCTTCACGAAAACTCGAAATTTCGAAATCAAGTTGTTTAAAAATGTCATATATTTACAAAAAAATATTGGTTCTAATCTGCTTTGGATCGTGTTTGGAAGTCTGAAAAAGTTTTTCCTCATAAGAAAGTGCTGGTCCCTGGTTCTTTTCTTCTTTAGGTAAACGAAATTTGGATTATGTAGAAATGAAGCTAGTTTTGTTTTAAACAGAAAAATATTCTGCTTCGTCTTTCACGTAATAAGACGTTAAATTACACTTAAATGATGTTGTCTACTCACAGTAATGTCCTATGGCACAAACTTTCTATGTTCTGTGTTATGGGTGTCGAGAAAAAAACAACAACATATGTTTCAGTACGTCATGTCTGCAACGTGACACTCTTTTGCAGAGAAGACAGACACCACGGCGTCCCACGTCATTCCATACTTTGGTGTTTGATTTCTGGGTCACACTGGAACTACCAACTTTCAGCCCCGTTTAGCATTTACAATCGGCAGTCGATTTTCCCACGCTACAGGGAAGTTTAGAGACGGGAAGATAACTGAGAATCAGATAAACCTATAATTGTACAATAATAACAGCAAACGCTTCTTCATTGTGAATGAGGTCTACCCTGCCCTAGTCCTAGTTATAACATAACTTTATGCATCTCCGAACTCCAACAGTAAGAAATAGTGTTTTCCATGTAACTTAAAAGTGCAACATGAAATACATCATTAGGATATAAAATTGATTTATTCCTTGAACCGACAAGGCTCTGTGATAAGGAGTCCATTTTTACAGAAACATGTAAATAGCAGGCACTTGCACAAAATTCATTTCGGGGATAGGGTTGAGTTCGCAAAACAGAAAAACCGGCATAAATCAAGATATCATAGAAAACGATTGGGGAGTGGGGGGGGGGGAATAAAAAAAGCGGAGATTTCGTGTGGATTCGGGCGCTGAAGAACTTCCAGGAGGCTCCTGCAAACTTTGCCTGCATACCCCCATATTGAAATTAGATAGTTGAACATTCAACGGGTCTAATACTACTCCTACTACCACTACTAACTCACTACATCACCAAACGGCTTGAGGCCAACACAGCTACGCATGCTCATCCTCAATCACAATCTATTCAATCAATCAATCATCAATTATTTTATTAATACTAAACTCTATTACAAACGTAAAGAAAAATTAGCCCAAAAAGCTTGGCTTGCTGTGGGCCATACAACACAATAATAAAGCACTAAAAGAACCAAAAATATTACCCTAAATCAAACATTATATATAAAATAAAGATTAAAGAGAATAAACACTAGCATACAGTAAAAAAAAAACAAAAAATATAATAATAACTATATATAAGGGAAAAACACAAAAAGGAGAAACACTAGGAAAAGAGAAAAAAGGGAAAATAAACGAAGGAGAGAGAGAGAAATTACTAAACTGGAAAGACACGACGAAAAATTACCTTTGCAGACAGAAACAACCAGACGTCCGGTGGGATTGAATTCCATAATTGAATTGATTTATAAACAGAAGACCTCTGGGCTGCTGTAGATGAACGTTTGGGCAAAATAATTCTACGAGAAGAACTACGTAAAAAAGTAGAGTACCTACCTGAGCCTGTCCGTAAAAAAAAATGCTGCAGAGGCGGTGGAAGTGTGCTTAGAAAAGCAGAATGCGCTAAATAAAGATTACTTTTACCCACAATACGATCCAGCGGAGCTATTCCAGTATCATTATAAAGATCAGAGGAAGGGTAAAGCCGAGGGAGAAGAAAAGTAGCCTTCACTGCCCTATTTTTCGCCCTTTGAAGTGAGCAGAGAAGAGATTTATTAGCATTACCCCAGACAGAGCAGCAATAAGAAAGGTAAGGAAAACTAAAAGCTTAATAGAGAGGAAAGCATAACATATGGAGGAAAAAATAAGTTAACCCGGTGCAACATCGAAGACAGGTGGAGGAGTAGGGAAAGAGTGCGAGTTATATGGGATTTATAAGAAAGGAAACAGTCAAGACACGCACTAACAAATTTCACCACAGCAGCTTGCGGTATAACATCATTCCCATAAGTCAGGATGATTGGCTCCCTTACGTCTCTCATACGATAAGGGGTCCTGAATTGTACAATGGCACTTTTTTGGCTGTTGAGAGTTGTACCATGAGTAAAATGCGATGTATTTAAAATACCAAAATAAAGTTTCTTCTTTCTAAAGATAATTCCGATTTCCTATAATTAAGTTAAACGTAGTTTCAAAAATGAAGTCCTTAATCAGCAAAGAGAAAAAGTGCAGTAACCCCAGACAAAGAACAGCACTATCCAGGCTTAAGATTTCGCTAAGAGAATGAGAAAAAAAAAATATTCTACGTACGATATTTCTAAGGACGTTTAAAAGGCAAAAAACCGTGTGAGCACCTGAATCATCAGAAATATATAAAAGGAATTATTGGACGAAATATTTACATCCTTGGTCCTCTTAGGCCATTGGTGATCCAGTCTTCATGGCGCAGGACTGAAAAGCTATGTTTTGATAGTGGGGTAAATGTGCTTTTTGAGATTATTCGTAAGTCAGATTTGGTATTATTCGTATATAAGATTGGGGAGGATTCAGACAAAATTCTCATATTCTTGTCACTGTTATTGGCATTGAAGTGACCCATTGCTGTGCATCTAAGCATGTAAATTCAATAAATCTATTGCCTTTATTATCTGTGTTTATTTCATTTTATATGTCTGTATTTAGTCTAGCCTAATGATAGGTAATTAGTTCGTATATCTCCAAGGTAAACGCTCCCAAAGGAATCTGATCTCCAGATAGCTCGAGAAAAAAGAGGCCACATTTATATGTCTACATATTCAATTTTCTCCCATTAATTGAGAGCGGCGCTAGCCGCTCTTTTATCATAGAGCTGATCAGCGTTAGCTCACAGAAGTTTCTATTCAACCTTTAAGTATTGTTTTGACTGGTCCTGATTGGCGTAAAAATACTTATTTCTTACACTTAAAGGACTGAGAAATATCCCTTCCTACGGTCGTTTAAAAGAAAAACAAAAAAAAGAAAAAAATGGCCTTTTGTTACTACCCGGGCGTACCACAAGACGGGGTCCCAAGCCCGGTGTCGTTCTCAATCGACCACCATCTTCCAACCTTTGGTTATTTTCTGTTCCAACCTTTCTCTCTGATCACCAGTGTTTTGACATTACTCGTATTATTTTTTTCATTAATACTGACTTTGTTAACTTTACTTGCATGCTGTTATTGTTTTTATGGTGTTAAGTTTAAAACATTTGAAATTTGTCTTTACATTGATTAGAGATATTTCCATTTGTCAGGTTGTTTAAGCGCTCTACCTGAGTGCGTCATCAGTTTCTCCTCGGTTTCTTGCGGTTTTTTCTTTTTTGGTTTGTCTAATAAAATAAGGTCGAACTTTTTGTTTTTTCAAATACTCTTGCCCTTTTAATTTTGTTTGTTTCACCTGTTTGGCTGCTGAGGTTGGTTTTGATGACTCTTTTTCGTTAGACACTGTAGGGTCTGATTCACCGTCAGACTCTTTGGAAATAGTGTCCGACGACTCCGGATTAGAACTTTTAGAGGTGGCACTTTTTGAGGTATCACCTGCCCTTCCTTCGTAAATTTCTACTCCTCTGGAAGTAGAAGGTTTATTCTCTAAGTCCTCGTCTTGAGTTTTCAACTCGGGAGATTTGAAAGATTCTTGTGAGCTTTGGGAGGAATCAATAGTTTTGCGGGGTTCCTCCATTGTTTGAATGCCATGTCCTCAGGGGGATGGGGCATTTTTTGCACTAGGGTTTCCCTCCATGAAGTCCACTGTTTAGGTTTGACCTTGGACACAATTATGTCATGATATTGACCTTGCTGGTCATCCTTTGGAGTTTTATTCCCGGGCAATGTACTTTGACTCTTTTTTATGGGAAAATTTATGAAATCCATAGCTTCTCGCAGGTTTGTTTTAGTTAAATCTTTGGTAGGAGTTTTCTTTACAGTGATAACGGGGGTTTCTACAGCTCTGTTTAATTCTTCCTGTAAAGACAGGGGCCTTTCTATCGGCGTTGCAGGGGAAACCATATCGTCTGAAAATCTTTTGGGGGGACATGGGGTCGAAATTCTATCGGGGAAAAATTGGGTTTTTGGAGATATTGTATAATCTAAATCTCCTGCGCTCGCCGATGAATAACTTTTTGGATTTTTTGGCGTTCTTATTCTTACTGGTATTAGGGATTTTTTCTCTGGAATAACTAGATTTTCCATAGCTAAAAATTCTTCAAAATTTTCCTGATCACTGTCATTCTTGAAATAGTCTTGCTTGAAATTAAAGGGTTTTAGCTCTGCCAATCTTGACCTAGGGGGCTCATTTTCCGAATCTGACGAATCAGTAGAAGAGGGATGTGATACCCATCTCTCTGGAAATTTGGCTCTTTTTATTCGGCTAACAGGCGCCTTGTAAGTTCTTCCACTATCGGAGTTTTCCATTTTAAAAGTATATTCATTATCGTACTTTTTGACTATTCTGTGCGGTCAAGAATATTTGTTGAAAAGTTTTTTTCCTTCCGTTTTTGCCTCGTTCTTTAGGTAAACGAAGTCTTCTATTTTGAAATTTATATTCCCCTTAACTTTAGGTTGGTTTCTAAGCTCTTGGTTTATTTTACATTTTTCCAACTCTTGCCTAACTATTTTATAAGTTTTCCTCATCCTATTCATGAATACTTGTTTGTAATCTTCTGAGCTATTATGATACTGCCGAGATTCAATAATCCCATTATACGGGATTTTGAAATCACGACCAAAAAGTAAATAAAATGGATTGTCTTTGGTTGATTTTGAACATGTGGCGTGGATCTTGTGAGATAATTAATGTATGAATATATACCGGTAACGCCTAGTGTTTACCTTACAAATTAGTTGTATAGTCGACAAAATTTGATGTTTATCTTATATATGGCATATATAGTTCTTTTGGTACGGAGAAATTATCGATTTTTATACAATGTGAAGACTCTTTAGGTACTGTTTCACCGTAGCGACGAAACTTACCCTGACGTCACTAAACATTTTATAATGAATTCCAATTTGTAAAAATAACTCTGCTAATGTCTTACTTGTGGCATAAGCACCTTGATTTTTTAAAGCTTTTGCAAAAGTAAATCCGTAAAAATTATCTATAACCGAAAAGATACAAGTATAGCCTTTGCTAGAAACAGGTAAGCCTCCACTTGTCCCGTATAGGTCAAATGAGATAATATCAAAGGTGTACTTTGCTACAGGGATTCGTCCCATTGGAGGATTCGGGTAAGCTGGGGGGATTTTTCTTAAATTACATGCTTCGCATGTACTTACAAATTCTTTAAGTTTTGTCAGTGCAGATTGTACGTAAAAATATTGTTTCAATTTATGGAACGTTTTCATTACCCCTAAATGTCCGCCTGTGTCTGAATGGAAATATTCAAATGTAGGCCCTATCAAGGTTCGTGGTAATACAGGTATTATTGAGGTTTGGTTTCTGTTTGTCTCGACGGTCACAATTCTACACAGTATTTCTTCATCAAGATCATAGTAAAAATTATCTATCTCTTTTCTAAGAGTTTTTAATTTATCCTGTAGAGCATCATCATTCAAGAAATAATAAATTAGTGCTACACACATTTCGTCCTTTTTTCCCTTTCTTTTTATGTTTTCCGAAGACAACGGACCATAGTTAAGCTTCTTTTCTTCTACTCCGTCTTTGGCTTTTTTCTTCTTGCATCTATGTTTGCTCTTAACTATTATGCCGTCAACTTTAATTTTTTTAGCTTCGGATGAAACAGTTTAAGGGTCTCTATTTACGAAGTCACAAGCTGTGTTTTGTTTGCCTTTTGATTGTTCAACTTCGATATCTAGGTCTTGGATTTTCATAATCCATCTAGTTAGAATGCCCGTGGGGGTTTTAAATGTGCGCAGGTACTGCAAGCTTTTATGGTCTGATCGTAGTATAAATTTTCGCCCAATTAAATAATGTCTAAATTTGTCCAAGTCGTGGATAATAGATAATAATTCCAAATTTGTGGCGGAATAACTGCTTTCACCTTTTGATAAGGTTTTACTCGAATAGCATATAACTTTTTATATTTGTTTTTTTTTAGGCGTTCCCTCAAGAGGATTGGGGTTTTCTACCGGGATTATTTGCGAAAGAATTGCGCCAATGCCTTTTGAACTAGCATCCGTTGTAACCACAAATCCTCCGTTTTCGAAATCAGGGAGTGCTAATACTGGTTAATAAGTGCGGGCCTTTTTGAGACGGTCTAAGGACGTTTGAGCTTCCTGAGACCAGGTGACATTATGGGAATTCCCTTTAGTTAATTCTGTGAGGAGTTTTGCAATTTGGGCGCAATTGCGTACGAATTTTCTAAAGTAGCGAGTAAGGCCTAAAATTCCCCTTAATTCTTTCATAGTTCTGGGGGGCTTGAGGTTTTCAACACATTTTATTTTATCAGGGTCTGGGGATATCTCTCCCTGGGTTACTACTACTCCTAAAAATTTAATTTTAGGTTGAAATAAATTTACTTTCTCGGGCCGGCATTTTAAATTGCCTTGTCTGAACTTCTCGAACACCTTAGCTAAAGTTGATAAGTGCTGTTCAGTGTTTTCCCCAACACATATAATATCATCAACAAAATGAATTATATTCTTTAATCCTCTTAACAGTTGCAATAGGGGTCTACATAGCGCGCTTGAACTTGTTTTAAGCCCAAATGGTACCCTTAAGTATTCATAAGAACCATATTCGGATGCTGAAAATGCAGTTTTATGGACATCCTTTTCGGCTATTTTCACTTGGTAAAAGGTCCAAGGGTAAGCCTAAGCAAGGGTAAAAGAGCCTTGGGTAAGGTCCAAAAAGTAAAAATTTGTTTTTGCTTGAAATTGAGTCAAGAATTTCATCTATTCTTGGTAGAGGAAATTTATCGCTAACTACTTGTTTGTTGAGGGCTCTATAATCTACTACGAGTCTAAGATCTCCATTCTTTTTTGGTACTAAGATCACTGGTGAAAAAATATTTTTCTTGTCTCTTCGAAATAAAGAAGTCCATTTTATATCTACATGGTTCTGATTTAGAGTTTGGCTCCATGTTATTTAAATGAAGTTAAGAAAAATTCTCCCCCCTCCCCCCTACTATAGTGTTGCACAAGACTCAGGTATGTGTAATAAAGTCTTTAGGGACTAGTAGTTCCAATAGTTTGCCCTCCTCCCAATTTAAATCTTCATGGTTCTGATTTAGAGTTTGACTCCATGTTATTTAACTTAAGTTAAAAAAAATCCTCCCCTCCCCCTTACTATAGTGTTGCACAAGACTCAGGTATGCGTAATAAAGTATTTAGGGACTAGTAGTTCCAATAGTATGTCCCCCCTCCCCCTCGATGGGTCTTGTGGAATCTAGTGAATCTTCTTTTTTGGTACGAAGATCACTGGTGAAAAAATATTTTTCTTGTCTCTTCGAAATAAAGAAGTCCATTTTATATCTACATGGTTCTGATTTAGAGTTTGGCTCCATGTTATTTAAATGAAGTTAAAAAAAAGTCTCCCCCTCCCTCCTACTATAGTGTTGCACAAGACTCAGGTATGTGTAATAAAGTCTTTAGGGACTAGTAGTTCCAATAGTTTGCCCTCCTCCCATTTTAAATCTTCATGGTTCTGATTTAGAGTTTGACTCCATTTTATTTAACTGAAGTTAAAAAAAATCCTCCCCTCCCCCTTCCTATCGTGTTGCAAAAGACTCAAGTATGCGTAATAACGTATTTAGGGACTAGTAATTCCAATAGTATGTCCCCCCCCCCTCTATGGGTCTTGTGAAATCTAGTGAGACTTAACTACTTTTCCTCATTTATTTTAATTTTTGGGGGTGCCTGGTTCTAATTTAGAGTTTGGCTCCATGTTATTTAAATGAAATTGAAAAAAAAACAGAAACCCTGGGCTATTTCTTTTCAATGTTTCACCCTCATCTTAAAAAAATATCATTTCTTTTCCATAGTGTTAAATACGCCATCTCATTTTTTATCTCAAGTGAAAGTAAATCTTTGAACGCCAATAGCCTTCAAAACGTATTACAATCGTCTTGATGCCGTGAGCCGCTAACATTGTCAAGGTACAACGTTTAGTATTATTACAGTTTTAGCATTTTAAAATGGAATTTTATTGAAGGAATATTTCTTAAAAGTGAAACATGAAATGGGATTTGATGTTCATTTTAGTATATTCTTAGAACAATTTATTACGAAAATGGTAAGTAGTACATATATATATATATATTAGTTTATAAATTATATAGCCCCACTAGATATTTACTTGATAATTCAATAGCTATGAAATTTATAAACAAATATTTTAATAACACTATTTCTCTTACACTTATATTCACCAAGCATACTAAAAAAAGAACACTTACCCATTCCATAGAATCACTATAGTCCAAATTTCTTTTCTCAGACATAATTTATTCACTTAACTATTTTGCCCAAGTCCAATATTTTTAAACTAATTATAATATTATCATTGATTTCTTCTCTTATATTTATGTTTCAAAAGATCATGTGTTTCCCCCAAAGTCCCGGTTTCATACCAAGAAAAAATTAACCAATCACAATACCTATTGCCCAAGTGAATTGGATTTTCCCAAAACCAGCAAACAAGTTAAGTAATTGGGTTTTCCCCATGTTACATAGTACTTCAGTGGTGACCCCATATTGAAGGTAAATTTTACCCCATGGTCTTCCCCTGTTGTGAAACAAATTAGGTTTTCCCAAAACATGTTATGTAACTAGGGTTTTTCCCATGGTCTCTGTTGACAAAAACATTTCTGGGTTTTCCCCCGTGACCTTGAACTGGGGACTCAGGGACTACGGACTCCCTATCAAAGGGGTATAGCGGCACGGAAAGTATTAAGTCATATACTACTCTTATCTGTCAGGAAGATCACAGTATGTTTCGGTTAATGGTAATTCATCTACTACTTTTCCTATATTGAAGGGTGTCCCACAGGGCTGTACTTAGACCACTTTTGTTTTTAATTTACATTAATGATCTCGTTGATGGTCTTCATCCCCTTGTGCACCCTATTCTTTTTGCTGATGACAGTAACTTTTTCATTTCTGCAGTGGACCTGCCATCTGCCACTTCACTAGCTCAAGACCTTTTTGATAAAGTAAAAGATTGGTACTGGTCAAATGGTATGACTCTGTACCATGAGTAAAATGCGATGTATTTAAAATACCAAAATAAAGTTCCTTCTTTCTAAAGATAATTCCGATTTCCTATAATTAAGTTAAACGTAGTTTCAAAAATGAAGTCCTTAATCAGCAAAGAGAAAAAGTGCAGTGACCTCAGACAAAGAACAGCACTATCCAGGCTTAAGATTTCGCTAAGAGAGTGAGAAATAAAAAATATGCTACGTACGATATTTCTAAGGAAGTTTAAATGGCAAAAACCGTGTGAACGCCTGAATCATCAGAAATATCTAAAAGGAATTATTGGACGAAAGATTTACATCCTTGGTCCTCTTGGGCCAATGGTGAGCCAGTTCTTACAGCGCAGGACTGAAGAGCTACGTTTGGTAGTGGGGTAAATGTGCTTTTTGAGATTATTCGTAAGTCAGATTTGGTATTATTTGTATATCAGATTGGGGAGGATTCAGACGAAATTCTCATATTCTTGTCACCGTTATTGTCATTGAAGTGACCCATTGCTGGGCATCTAAGCATGTAAGTTCGATAAATCTATTGCCTTTTTTTTATCTGTGTTTATTTCATTTTTATATGTCTGCATATAATCTAATGATAGCTAATTAGTTCGCAAATCTCCAAAGACACACAAAAAATTTCTATTTCTACAAATGGCGCGAGTCGGAAATTGGAGAAAAACTTGCGAACTAATTAGGCTATAAAAACCTTGTAATTCAAACTTAATTATTATAGAGATACAGACATATAAGTAAAGTAATTAGGCCTAAAACCGCTAGGCTACGACAGGAAACCCCTTATATCTCATAGGAGATAATAGCATCCCCCAAAATAGGTTAAGTAAAAATAAATTTATTTTCAATTGATTAAAAAAAAAAAAATGGACGAACTGAACGATTTATTAATAGTGCAGAAGTTAGTCGCGAAAAATATAGAGATATCAAAATCTATACCAGAGTACAATAGTCAATCAGATATTGACGAATTTAATATCCAATTGACCCAGTTCGTACAACTAACAAAACAGACGTTGGAGCGTTAAAAGACATGCTCCTGCTACGATTAAAAGGCCAGGCCTTAACCTTTATAAAACAGATCGAACATACCATAGGCAATAACGCCAACTTGCCAATAAATACGGTTGATGACTTGTTAAAAGCATTCAAAGAGAGATTTATAGAAACAAGTTCCATAAATAAATTAAAACACGGAGCAGTAAACCTTGACTTTTCACAGAATATTCGAGAATACCTTGATAATATACGCATTTCTGTAGAGGCAAAATACGGAAGTGGTTCGGGGCAACTGTATGAAAAAGTCATACTAAATACCTTTTTGCAAGGGCTACCCCCATAACTATATAGAGTGGTAATATCATTATCCAAAAATATTCAGACGTTGGATCTTGCAGTTCAGGAGGTAGAACGATTGATCGAAGTTGATACGATGGTCTCTAATCATAATATAGCAAAAATAAATAGCCTAGGTAATTCAAACGCGAACTTAATCTTCAAGGGCGATCAGGCAACCCCCAATTTCTTTTCAAAGGATAACTCCCCAGTGCCAAAAAGAAACAAAACGCCAGAACCCGCTAGGCAGAAAACAGTACGCTTTCAGCCTATTAAACAATCTAATTATGGAAAGAACCCTACAATAATAAGGTGCTATAATTGTAATCGTGTTGGCCATATCGCCAGAGAGTGCCATTATGTCACCAATCGCATACCAAGAATTGCTGTCGGTAACACGCAAAATTACGGCAACCATTTGTTCGGAAGAACAAATTTTAGCACCGGTCGTGCAATAGGCTATAGCCAGAGGGGATTGCGCCAATCAGTACCTTATAATGCGTACCAACCAAATTTGTATAACCCTCCCCCCAACAGATAAATTAATTACCGATTTGAAAACCCAAATACCCGCCAAAGCCAATATAATGCAAGAATGCCATATAGAAATCACGAAAATTTGCCGATGGGAAGTGAAAATTTTGCAAGCCAACGGCATTGGCAGGCAACACCAGCAAACGGCACTGACAAAAGACATCCACGTTACCATAATAATACATGGAGAAGACAGACAGACGTAAATCAATTAAATATGCCTACGGAACCTAATACGTCTGAATGTCTATTACAGCCACCGACACATGAAATAAATTCTCAGGGAAACGCTTCAGGCCCCTCAGAAATATAAATCGAACCTAGAGGGTACCCGGAATATTTAATAGGTTCAAGACATTATTAGTGCCGTCTTGTATCGATATTAATAACAATTTACTTATATTTAATGGTTTTTGTGTAGAAAATGTTTATTTTAAGGCTTTGATTGACTCAGGTGCAACAATTAGTATCATAAACTCTTGCGTATTCAATATGTTGCCTCTTCATATTAGGCGACTGAGGAACACTAATAATCCCAATTTAACGAGCGTGACAAGTCATAAATTAAATTTAAAAGGGGCAATTTGCCTAAACTTAAAAAGAGACAATAGAACCTTCATGACACATTTTATTATACGTGATAATTTCCCATTTGAGGCTATTGTAGGCGCAAATTTTCTAAGGTATAATTATATACAGTTAGACGTAGCTAATGAGAGGCTTTTCTACCCAGCTAAGGTAGGGAAAAACATTTCTACCTTGAGATATCGTAACAGATGTTAAGAAGACAACGTAACAGAAGACAAAATTACTGGAGGTATTATGTCGCAGTATTGTCAACCTCATGTCTCGCAAAGACATGGCATAATTGGAAATTTGTTCAATTACCCTGAGAGATATTGCAGAAATGAAGTAAATTTAAATAATAAAAGTATTGAATCTGCGAAGATAAAAATAGGAGATAAACAACAGTACAGGTCAAACGAAATTAAGAAAATAGCGGAATTATGGAAAAACATAGTAAAACCCAACGTGACGCCGCAAGATGCCGCAATGGCGCAACATAGCGTAATTATAAATCTAATAAGTAATGAAAATAAAGAGGAATATTTCGGATTTACGATAAGAAAAACAAAAATCCCTCCCAAAACGATGCAAAAAATTCAAATATCACAGATGATTGAACCAGTGATTAGCAAATCAGAAATATGGTTTGCGACACCGTCTAAAATACCCGAAAACCCGTTGTGTGAGGAACAGATTATAACCTATGAAAAAGGGGAATGTTTTATTTGGGTGACCAGTAAACTTTAAAATGATACAGTTACAATTAAAAAAGTGATACTTCTAGTTCAAATCCAGGTTTCATCGTAAAATGATCTATATGGATGGGAAAATTATAAAATAAACCTAGTTAACGGTATCAAAGCTCTAAATGACGAATATCCTTTAACGAAATCACAATTTTTAAACAAATTTAATTTGGATCATATTACGGACTTGGAACTTAAGAAAAAATTATCCGATTTATTAAGTAATTTTAAGGATGTATTCTTTGAATCTGATGATGACATCGGGCTAATACCATTTTATGAACATTCAATTTTAACGACTGGTAATCCCGTAGCAAAACAGCCATATCGTGTGCCATATAAGCACAAAGAGCTCTTCTAAGGGCTAGCACCTAGCCATCACCTATAGTCGGAAGCATCATTTCCCAGTTGAATATTAGAGAAAACTTTGCATAAAGACAACCAGGCTCGAACTGTTCCCTGAAGAAACCATAACGTAAATACTTCAAAATTTTTACCGAGATAAAAAGAGTGAAGGACAATTATTTACAAAAGGTGGGTGTAGTACACTAAGGACTTTAAGGTGACTAATAAATGTGAATCTACATGTGTTACTTCCTAATAACTTGGACAATTCAAAAATTCCAATAGTGAAAGTGTTTTAATGTTACCAGTGAATATGATGAACCCAATATTGTATGTTACAAATCATTCATGTATGTACCACAAGTAGAATTAGGTGTAATATTATCATGTTATTCATTTAACGTAGTGTAGATAGAATGTAGTACGTCATATAGACAGCAAAATAAAAAAAAAGCCTTGTAAAAAATTGAAAAAAAAATCCTTAGTATAGTAGCAAACCTAGAACCATGAATAATCTTATTCCGGTAGAAGAATTTTAGATAAGGATGTAGAATAAAATAAGAAATGTAATAGTGAAAATTTTTAGCACTCCCGATTAAGCCCTAACATAGATATAAAAATAATTATGTAGAAGAAATAGTTAATAAATGGCAAACATTTAAAAAAAAAATCAAAGGCGAGCAGTTACTAATGGCGGGACGTCATTAATTGATGGGAAGGGTGATATGTACCATGAGTGAGATGCGATGTATTTAAAATACCAAAATAAAGTTCCGTCCTTCTAAAGATAATTCCGATTTCCTAAAGTTAAACGTAGTTTCAAAAATGAAGTTCTAAATCAGCAAAGAGAAAAAGTGCAGTAACCCCAGACAAAGAACAGCACTATCCATGCTTAAGATTTCGCTAAGAGATTGAGAAATAAAAAATATGCTACGTACGATATTTCTAAGGAAGTTTAAATGGCAAAAACCGTGTGAGCACCTGAATCATCAGAAATATCTAAAAGGAATTATTGGACGAAAGATTTACATCCTTGGTCCTCTTGGGCCAATGGTGAGCCAGTCCTCATGGCGCAGGACTGAAGAGCTACGTTTTGATAGTGGGGTAGAAGTGCTTTCTGAGATTATTCGTAAGTTAGATTTGGTATTATTCGTATATAAGATTGGGGAGGATTCAGACGAAATTCTCATATTCTTTTCACCGTTATTGTCATTGAAGTGACCCATTGCTGTGCATCTAAGCATGTAAGTTCAATAAATCTATTGCCTTTTTTATCTGTGTTTATTTCAATTTATATGTCTGTATTTAGTTTAGCCTAATGATAGGTAATTAGTTCGTATATCTCCAAGGTAAACGCTCCCAAAGGAATCTGATCTCCAGATAACTCGAGAAAAAAGAGACCACATTTATATGTCTACATATTCAATTTTCTCCCATTAATTGAGAGCGGCGCTGGCCTAGTTGACACAATCTCCAGCGCTATAAGCGGTGCTTATAGCGATGAACTATGATCAGCTCTTCTAACGAAAACGTAAGGAAATTAAACTTATCATCTCTCTCTCTTTCATGTGTATGTTTGAACATAAGCCTCTTATTATACTTTTGTTGCTTAAATAGGATTAGTACAAATTTTATCTAAAAAAATGGGGAATGTGTGTGTGTGTATTATAAGCCCAACACTCCCCCCCCCCCCACCCTCCAACATTCCTGTAAAAAAATTGACTCAGAGAAATAATTCATTTTATCCTCTCTCTCTCTCAATTACAATTGTATAGTGTATGTGTGTGTGTGTGTATGTGTGTATTTGAAGAGACATCAAGTCAAAGTGGGAAAAACTAAATTAATTTCTTTTAGTTTCAGGGGAATATGAAAAAAATAACTACCTTCAAGGGTTCAGAATTAGAAAGAACTCAAGAGAAATATCCCATTTCACAGGCCAAATGTCAGAAGATGATATTAGTGAAGATATGTAGCTAAATAGCCCCCCTGATTTCCACTTTGCTATGGAAGAGCTTAATAAGCTTGTGGAAATTATGGAGAATGATTCTTCTGGGGGCAATTTTGATACTTTTAGTGATATGATCCCTCTGCGAAATGGTACAGTGTTTGAAAATATTTTAACGTCCCCAGAACGTGTATTGCGTGAATTTAGTCTGTTAGAATCTGCTCTAGGTCACATTGAAACACACAGGGTAGTTTTCAATCCCCCCCGAGGAGAGCTTAACTGACGGAGGTATTATTTTAATCGACCCTGTTGAAACTCTCCATACATACATCGACAAAATTCGAGCAGTTATTGAGGGTAAGATCCAGAGCTGGGGCAGAAGAGATGGTATTAAAGCTTCAATTAGTCAAAAAGTATATTTGCAAAAAGGACAGTCAGGTGATATTTTTCATTTTTATTTTTCAACCGGGAATCAGACATTTTACCCTGGCTTAAATAATTTTGATAATAATTTATTCAATTGGATCAATAAATTAATATCCACTTTGGATACATTTAATCAGAAGGGTAGCGCGTCCACTATTTTATTCATAGAGCATCTGGATCTTAAGATTAGTAAATTGAAAAACAAATTTACTTTAAGAGGGGCGGGTGGAAACCAACGAATAAAATGTCATTCAGATTTATCAACTGCAGGGGGAGTTCAAGGTTTAAGATTTGACGCAGGTTTGAAATGTTTTAAATATGCATTTTTAGCTGCTGCTCAAAGACCTATTCCAGTGGAAGCTACCATGAAAAAACTGGACGAATTTGCACGTAATGGTGGAGAAAATTTCCCAAAAGTAAATTTTTATTGTTTGAAGGGCAAGTATCCGGTGTCCTTAAAAGAAATAACTATGTTTGAAAAAGCAAATAAAAATCTTGGGTCGGGAGCAGTGGTTCTTCAATATGATACAGAATTTGTGGATGAGGGGAAGAAACCAAATAAAAAAGGAGTTTTGTATTCAGTCAGGACACCGGCAGTAGATAATATAAAAAATATGGTCTGGATCATATATAAGCCTGCCAAAGATATAAATTCATATGGTCATTTTTTCCCCATTACTGCAATTAGTAAATTGTTGTCTCAGAGTGTTCAGAAAGGGGAACGTCACTACTGTCCCATGTGTCTTTCCCCATTTCAAACTGAGAGAACATTCAATGATCATATGAAATATTGCAAAATTCACGGGAATCAAAGAGTAGAAATGCCGGCAGGAGACAAAGCCATTTTACAATTTAAAAACTTTCAAAATTCCCTATTACAGAGTGATAAGGTGGCTTTGGATTGTGAAGAAAGACTGCTGGATGTATCTGACTCATGAAAGCCAAATACAGTCAAAGAACATAAACTTATAGCCGTGTCGTATGCACATGCTCAGCGAGACCCCAACAACAACAAAATGAAACTGGTAGAGTTTTTTGAGACTATGGGAGAGGAGGGTAACATGGAAAAAGCACTTTTAGCACTAATCAAAACCGCGAATAAGTCTATATCAAGATTGCGTCATACCAACTATCCCATGTCACTAACAGATGAGGAAGAATGTGCTCTAGAAATAGGATCAATTTTTTGGGTTTGTAGGGGTGCTCTTGCCGAGAACGATAAAGTACGAGATCACAATCATCTTATTGATGCTAATTCCACAGGGAGAAGTAACTTTCGGGGGTGGGCTCATAATAATTGTAATTTAAAAATTAAACAACAACTCTTTCTTCCGGTTTCTATACACAATTCCAACTATGATCTGAAGTTTGTGCTACCAGCTGTACAACTTCAAAGAAATGGAGTTATAGATGATGCATGGGTGGAAGACAGCTTTTCCTACAAAATCATACCTAAGTCATCGGAAAAATTGCTTGTTTTGGAATTTATGTTGAAATATGTTGAAGACGGCGTTGAGTACACGAATAAAATTCGCTTTTTAGATTCCTTCAGCTTTTTTCCAAAATCTTTGAGTGAATTGATTCAAGTACAGAAAAACGATGACGGCTGCAACGCTTTCCCCCTTCTCAAACAAAAATTTCCAAATGCTTTATCTGATTTGTTAACGGTCAAAGGAGTTTACGCTTATGATCATTTTAACTCCATGTCGAGATTTGCTGAGGAGAAAATTCCCGCAATTGAATCGTTTTACGACAGTCTGCACGATCGTAGGTGCACCCCTGATGAATACAACTTTGCCAAAAAGGTGTGGGCAGAGGGAGGGTGTAAAATGGATTTGACTACTGCAAATTGTATTTGTCAAGTGATGTGCTAACTCTGTTGGATATTGTCTGTAAAAATACGGATCAAATTTATAAGGAATTTAATCTTGATCTAGGGTATTATCTTTCCAGTCCACATATGGTAATGGACCTCATCCTGAAAATTAGTCGGTGAAAAATTGGACTCATCACCGACATTGATCAACGCTAGTTTATCGAGAGATCAATGAGGGGTGGCTACGTTTTTCATGGGGATAGTATCTTGGAAACTGATCCCACTAGAGAGAAGACGGGGGGAAAGTCTGATGCAGTTTTTCTTGATATGAATTCGCTATACCCCTCGGCTATGTCTCATTATGCTCTACCTTGCGGTGACTATAAGTGGCTCAATGACCCTTTTGCCTCCAATTTTCCCAACATTGCCAGTGTTGAGGAGAATGGGCCGGTGGGATGGTTTTTTTAAATTGATGGGGAGATACCAGTGGAGCTTCATGATACAGTAAAAGATTTTGTTTTTCCATGCATTAATAGATCTGTGTCTAGGGACTCTTTGAGTCCTCACAACAGATCTTGGGTGGAGGAGGAGAGACTGCATTAGTTACCTTCAAAACAAAAACTTATTGCCGATCTCCTGCCGAAAAAAAATATTGTAGTACACCAAATAGCATTGAAATGGATGTGTAACAATGGTTTCAAAGTCACAAAGATCCATAGAGCCCTCCAATTCAGTCAAAAACCTTATTTGAAAACGTATGTTGACACTTTTGTCAAGAAACGTTCCGAAGCAAAAAAAAAGGTCGAAAAAGAAATCTATAAACTCATTTTAAATTCGGCCTTTGGTAAAATGTGCAAAACTGTTCGCAATAGGGGTCGTTGTGACGTTGTAACCGATCCCGACCAATGTGCTTATATTATTGCGGATCCCAATTACACTTCCTTTACAATCATTGCTCCAGACATGGTACTACTGAATAGGAAAAAAAAGAAACATAGTATTGAATAAAAATATTGCAGCAGGCAGTGCCATCTTGCGAATTTCAAAAAAACTCATGTTGGAATTCTACTACAATGTAGCTAGGGTACAATGGCCGGGGAAGGAACAAGTAGAGGTCTGCTACGGGGATACAGATTCTCTATTGTTAAAAGTCAAAACAGAAAACCTACTTGACGATTTGGCTAACGGTTAAATCATCAGTTCTCGGATGGACTATACAAACTGGATTGGGGAAATCTATCAGGAACTAGTCAAACATCAAGCTCCATACCAACTTTTATTTTTAAAGTCAGAAACAGAAAGTGACTTGATTTCTCGGGGTATTTTTGTAAGTCCGAAGGTGTACTTTATGCTAACAAACACCGAGGAAATAAAAAAACGTTGCAAAGGAGTTCCCAGTTAGTATGTGGAAAAGAATTTTGACATGGACGTCTGTAGGAATTGCATTGTTGAAAATACAATTCCACGAGCAAAACTGTTGGCAATTCACTCGTTAAAATGCAAAAATTTTACTGTAAATGTTGAAAAGATTGCCATGAGTACCATTTCTGACAAGATTTGTTTGTGGAGATGATGAAAGTACCCTTCCCCTTGGGCACTACTTAAAATCCGACCATGCAGAGTATGTTCGTCATAGAGAAAGTCTCAATGTAAGTAAAGTTATTTAAAAATTCCTAAAATCTTGGCGGGGGGGGCCTCGCGGCCCAAGTGCCGGGGGGGCCTTCGGTCACCCGGCCGGCCGCCAGCGGGGGGGGGACTTCGACCGGCCACCGGGGGGGGGGCGCTATCGGTAGCATCTTTTAATAATTTAGAGCAGAATTTTTTTTTGTCCCCAGTTTTGTATTATTAAAAAAGTTTTTATTTCTTTATATATATATGTACAAACATTTACTAGTTTTCATTGCACAATGTAAAAAAAAATTGTTGTATTTCTAATGTTTTTTTATGTATTGACTATTTAATATAGTAAACACTTTGATTTTACTTCAGTTGTTGTTGTTCATTGAATAGAGTTAGATACAAATAGCAGAAAAAAAAAGAAACATAGATTATGTATCAGTTTATAACACCTTTCAGAGCTTTTCTCTGTGGGCAATCAATGAATGGGAAAACCGCACTTTTGATGAATATAATTTAGAATCGAGGTGAAATGTTGGAAGCAGAGGATCATCAAACTATCGTAAAAAAATATATACTATTCTTATAATGTTTAACCACAACCATATGCTAGAATAAGGATTATTGAACCTGAAATTAAATTTATCAAGGGATCGGATGTTGTGTTCAATTAAATTGAACCAAATTCTTGGCTTATTATTGACGATTTAGCCGAATCAATAGAGCAATGGTCTGAGGAAATGATCCAATTGTTCAAAGTACGTTCTCATCACGAAAAAATTTCCATCACTCTTGTCTTACATAGTTTTTTTCATCAAAGTAAATGTGAGCGAATCCGTGCTTTGAACTGCGCTCATTACATTGCGTAAAAATTTTGTATCGACTTGACTTCTCTATACGACAAAAACAACTGAATCTATCCAGTCCTGCCGATACTCGTGAAGTCTGCTTCCAATTGGGCTACATGCTAACTAAATAGATACAATTTGACTGACATTAATCAAAACAAACCTGAGGAACTACGTGTATCAAGTAATATGTTTGATTGTGAGATAATAGGATATTTTCCGGTGAGTCATAGGAAAAGATATTAGTTGAAACTATGACATTGAAGAAGTTACATCACAATAGACACTTGTTCTCTGTTTTGAATAGTTCAAAATCTCGGCTTAGGAAAGTCATATTGAACAATATACATCGAGAGTTTATTAAACTCATTTCTGAGCTGTGTTTAAATTTAACTGCAGGCAATGTTCAACTACCAGATGCTATTAAGAAGCAGACTAGACAACATCAATCCATTTTTCGTGCACTGTCCAAGAGAAAGACCAGTCAAAAACAGAAAATAAATCATTTAGTTCAGGCAGGGGAAGGTTTTTTAACATTTTTATTGCCAATTATTATTGTTATTGGTAGCAATCTTCTTATTTCTCCGTCCAAATCTTATCTCTGTTGAAAAAAAAAAATATGGTAAAATTTTATGAATTCACGGCAATTGATGAAGCTCTGTTTCCACTGTGAACGTTCGAGGGTAATATCATAGATTTTCTTCATGGTAATAGCGCACCTAACGATCAGAAACCTTAAATTTTTCAAACGGAATTTTGTCGTGTTGACAAGCAGAAACCATATCAAATTAAACCCATTAGTGTTGTGAATGTTGCAGATAAGATAAAAGAGGCAAATATTACACAATCATATGCATCAATACCACTACTGCCACTCGAAGACCACTTATCAAGAATATTAGATCTATTACCATTTTCCTATCGGGAACAGGGCAAAAGACTGTTAAACTATTTGAATGGAAGCAGTGATATTAAAATTGATGCTACAAATCATCAAATCACCCTAGGTAGCAACACTTACAATCTCATTGATCTAATAACTTATTTTGTCTCAAATCGAAAGAAAACTCTATCCATTGACACAAATCTTTTGAAATATTTACACACATCAAACTTTCCCAAAGCACTTGTGATCAACAGAAAAATTTTAAAAGATTTGACATCATTCAATAATGAAAAGGATGAGGAGGATGATGATTCTGAAAAAGATGATTTCAAGACTCTAATGCTAACAAGTATAACTAAATCCAATTACAAAAGCAGCAGCAGCAGCAATGATTCAAATTTAGCCAATAGAAAAAAGCATCTTTCCCCGAAACTGCCAACACCTCTGTTAGAATACAAAAGAGTAGCGGTGGACGAGGTGGTGATACACATTTACATACAAAATGAATGAGACTCTAAAACGTATTTATGCAAATGTTGGTGATATGGGGAGTCTTAGTGCTCCCAGTACACTTGCTCAAGTCTCCAATGTTCAACAGAGTGTAGCAAAAGAATATCTTCAAAATGAACCTAGCTACACACTTCATCGAAATCTTCGCACTAATGACTTCGCACAAATCAATATCAGAAAACTAAGGCATTCTACCCTCTACAAATTATGCAAGCTGATCTTATGACTTTGGATGAATGGCAACGACAAAACAATAAACCATACAAGTACATTCTATTTGCAATCAGTATTTTAGTCGCTACTCCTATGCCATTCCACTGAAATCTAAGCGTGGAGAGGAGATTGCAATTGCTCTAGAAACAATACTTGATCGAGATTTCTATAAAAAATACAAACAGATCGAGGAAGTTAATTTGTCAATCCATATGTGAAGAAAATTCTACTAAAATATAATACACAGTTATATCATAGTCACAGTCCAATCAAGGCTGCATTGGCTGAACGATTGATTAGAACCATTCGTCTTCTCATTTCTAGATGTTGTACACTCAAAAACACTGCTGTCTTTATTCATGATTTTGATAAAATTATGCAAGTTTACAATCAACGTCCTCATCGTTCCCTGTCCAATCTTAGTCCTTTTGAAGCTCATCACAATGATAACAATACACTTGACATTTTTGTCAAACAATATGCTTCTAACAATAAAAATGGAGTAAAAAGCAAATTGATTGTGGTTGATAGGGTTCGAATCAATAGGTCATGTAATATTTTGGAAAAACGGAATTAACTACTGTCTACTGAAATTATTTTAGCGTCGAAAGTTATAGAGACCAGCTCTGTGACCTATTCACCACTAGATAACAAAGATGGTGAGATATAGGGGGTATTTTTTGACTATGAATTGTAAAAAGTTAAACATAATGGTATTTATCAAATTGAAAAAGTATTAAAAACTCGAACGTGGGGTGGTGAGAAACAGTTGTTGGTTCGCTGGCTTGGGTACAACTCTGAATTTGATTCTTGGATAGGTGTTGAAGACTTACAGAATGTCCCATGATTTCTATGTGACATTCATGTCCAATGTTTCCTATCCTCTCTATGATGAGTTGAATAGAACAAGTGATTTTTGGACTAAATTGTCGCCTACCATTAAATTTAAAGGTAGATATGAAGTTGCTCTCGTCGATTGTATGATCAAGAATACATTTGATGTTCTAAGTAAGGATATCTCATATGATATTAAAATATGACCTTTTGAATTCGATGTTGAAGGTACAATGGCAACTTTTGACTCTAATGATTACCCTATTGCTACCATACCCTACAGGGAATACAATAATATGTATGAACTGTGTCGAGTTATCAACAAATAAATTGCAAGTCGAAAAAAAGGTGGTTTCACTTTCAATTACTCGACAGAACATAAGAGAATTTATATTACTAATCGATTTCATAATGAAAGAACTTTCCTCAAAGAAAATTAAAGTGAGTTTCTTGGTTTTAAAAACTATATTATTAAGACATAGAATTTCAGTGATAGGGACAATACTATATATGCAGACTAAGCACCTAGTTTCTCCTCGAACAGTTGTATAGTCATCTACAATTCGTTTGTGGAATCCTCCAGAGTTGGTAATTCCAATTACGTGTCCAAATTACGCGTTCCAATTCCAAATTCCTTTTACGTGTTCTAGAAAGAAAAGGTACAGAAAACAATGTACACCACTATAATATAAGACACCTCCAGTATATTGCCGTAAACAATTCGTATTTGGAACTCTGTAAGTTAGCACCAAGAAGTAAACTGAGAGATGTTTTAGCTGTAAAAAGGTTCTTGTGCATAATTATATTTCATTTTTGACATGGTACTGAAAATAAAAAGTAGAAAAATTACTTTTGTCTGTCCAGCGGTGAATTGTTTTGCTGCTGCTCTGAGCCCTCATCAAATAGGTCATGGATTGGACTACTACAAGGGGCGTACTACAATGTCTGGCTATGGTCTTGGTAGTTGGTTTGCTAGGCTATTTCGTTCTACACTACCCCTTGCCAAGAAATATATTGTACCAGCTGCAAAAAATTTTGCTGGCTCAACACTACAGGACTGGAGTTCGGTTAAAAATTTCAAGGACTGTCTTAAGGAAAATCTTAGATCTTCAACAAGAGCTGTTGGCGAACAATTAAAATCTCGACAAAATGGGAAGGGTTAAAAAGTAATATGTGATAGTCAGTCACTCATCAGTCTCCCTACAGGTGAGAAGTATAACCCATCAACAACAACAATTTCGAAAACAGCAAGCACCGATAAAAAGAAGAAGAAAAAGATTGTTAGATCCAACCAACACTTTTTCTCAAAAAATGCCTTATCGCCCTCATAAGGAATCATATACATCATTTACTTCATCATTAAATCTATTCATTGTTGAAAATGTTCATGTAAGTATCAAACACGATTACTATGAACAATAACACCCCCAGAAACTCTTGTCCGAAAATACACACTTTAAAATATTTTCCAATGAAGGTTATTTCATTGATTTGTCATCCACATTTATTGATGTGGATGACAAATCCACATCAATAAATGTTGTGGTGTTGTGGTGAAGAAAAAGTCTGACAATCAAACTTCTAGTACTGTTTCTGGTCTCTCCTCTAAAAACTGTATTCTAAAAAACTTGTTCAGACAAAATAAAACATATATTAATGGAACATTTGTTAGCACTAGCAATAATTTTTCAAACTATGAAAGCTGTAGACAATTTATGTTGATGACACCAAAATAATACAAGGAATTGAGAGGTCAAGCAATGGGCTATGAATATAGATTAAATGTCGACACTGATGGTGAGCTGACTACAGCAGTGACCAAGGAGTATCATTTGGTAGGTAAATTAAATCATGAAATATTTAATATTTCCCAATGGTTACCACCCAAAGTTAAGATTGAGATAAAGTTACAACTTGCTCCAGGTAATTTCATTTTGAGAAAAACAATTGCTGGAGCACCTGATGCAACGGTCAATCTCACTTCAGCAGTACTTCATGTGCGAAAACAACAGGTCATGAGCTCTGTTGCATTGGCAGTGGAAAAACTGAGAGCCAACGGTAACAACATCAAACTGCTCGTTCCTCATACAGTTACCAACCAACGTCACATTGCTACAGGTTCTCGTAGCTATACCGATTCATCATTTATCAGTGGAGAAATCCATCGAAACTCGCATTGACCTCTTTGAAGAGTGCTAGCACTGTTGGGTCCTGGACCACATCCCCTCATGAATTTAATTTTTTTGGTTTGTCCAGTCTTGTGTGCAAAGTGAATGGAGTTCCTCTGTACAATTTATCATTTGATAACAAATCCTACAGAACTCTCTATGAATTGACAATGCAATCACTGGATCATGATTCACAACTATTTGAAAATGGAATAACTGATTCAATGTTTTCAAAAACTCATGGTGTAATTGTTTTAGACTTGTCTGGCACTCAGGATTTGACTTTTGTTAGAACAGGGAATGTACGTTTAGAGTGCACATTCGCCGATGCCTTGACTAAAAGCATTGCGTTAATATCACTATGTCAATTTGAAACCTATTGGGAGATCACTCCCGATGGTAGTGTTCTACTAGACTTGGCACCATGAACACGAATCAAATAATTGATGTATTTAACTTGGATCCATTCATGTCCAAATACAAATCCTATTGTCTACCCTCAGATTTCCTTGACAAAATTCAAGGCGGTACTCATACCATTATCATTGTTAATAGCAGTCCATCGAATATAAGAAATACTGGACACTGGTTGTTCATCTTTCAAACAACGAAAACTACTGAATTGTTCTTTCCTCTCGGATTCCCATATACATTCTATGGCTACCATATTAAAACCTATATCGTAATCAGTGGGAAACCCATTATTCCAAACAGGAAGAGATTGCAGGATCTATCGACTCAAACCTGTGGTTTTAATGCGCTACTATATTCCGTTTTCAGATGTCGTGGCTATACTTACAAGCAGTTTCTACACATTTACGTTGACAATCCACGTCTGAAAGACTTTGTGGTGGAAAATATGCTCTCAGAACCGTATAATATTGATTTTAGTGCCCTACGAGTAAAGTGTTTTAAAAATGTATGTAAATTTGTTTATTAATAAAACATGTATATACATAACAAAAATGTTTTTCTGTTAAGATTTCTTCTTCTTCTACATTTAGATGATCATCATTGTCGACGACAACTAGTGGTGGTACATCATTTATATTCACTTTGTATTGATCAAGTAGGGAAAAGTCAGGATCGCATTTAGTAAAATACGAGGTAGTTTCACTCTCATCGTATCTCTTTGTGCAGTCAATGATTCTTTTTTAATTTATATTGCAAAATTCACGTATTTCCATTTGTGTTTTTGAAGCAATGTCACAAACAGAATTCTCAAATGAAGAATCACTCTCCGTAACTGCCAAATAAAAATCCGTAGGTTTATAATCATAACATCCAGTATCTTCACAACGATGCCGTAGAAACCATACTCTTTTGTTATTTTGACACTTGAAGCGTGGTCCAAATTCTTCTTCCCAATATAATTCAAATCCACGACGATACCTGTCTTTCAAGAATAGACTAAATGATTGTTTCGAATTTTTCTAATCATACCAGGATAGATATTTTCCCACTGATTACATTTATCATAGTGACAGTTTGAGCATAGGAATCCTCTGACATGAGAATCACAAACTTCTTCAAGGCATGAATTACAATCTTTAATTTTAATGGCATATCCTCGTTGAAGTTTGCATGGATTGCACAATCTACACTTTTCATCATATTCACTGACAGTAGTGCAGTTCTCACAGGATGACCAACTGCCCAATGTATATAAACATAGAGGACATGTGTAGTACATTTTTTTTTCTTCACTATTGACACTCAGACTGCAGATTGCAAACTGACTACTCTCCTAGAAAGAGTGTTCTTCTTCTTTCTTTTACTTCGAGTACTCGCTTCAGATTTCCTAAAGACAGAATAGGAGGGGGAGTAAACAGGTGACGTCACACTTTAAACATGTTTTAGCGGGATTTATTTCCCGTTCTATTCGCTTCATTGAAATGTGAGGTTTTAGATTTTCCATAGAAACTGTTCCTACTGTTTTTTTTTGGAAAATCTATGTAATGTTCAAAAGCAAATCTACAATACTATTTTGTTTTGTTTCAATTAGTATGTAAATAAATTGAGTGAATGCATTGGGACCACGATGTAAAAGCCTTATACAATAATCCAAGGCTGGAGAGTCCCATTTCATGATGTCATCAACCATTCTTTGACTGAAGATTCTCCTCTGCACCGACAATTTTTTAAACTGATCATTTAGATTTAAACATTTTTCCAAAGTGACAAGGTTCTACATGATTGTTTCTTTCTCAAATACCTTCATTTTTTTTACTCTTGATGTTTACACTGCTGAATACATACTAAATAACAAATATTGAAGAAAGAAAATAGTCTGTTTCAAATACTCTCTCATCACCTATTGGTTCTTCTGGAAAGAGTAAACAACTCTCAAAAATGTTTAACTACAAAAAAAAAATGATCATCAATATATTTATTCAACAAATTTATATATAAACATATAAAGCAATATTATGGCTTTTTCAGTAAATGACTCAGTCCATTTTTCTCTATATGCTCAACAATTGCATTCAAACCTGCTTATAAGGTAGATATATTCATTATATTCACTTTGGCCGCAAAACATAACTGTTCATCCATCTTGAATCGACTCAGAGATATTACATATCTACTGAACATCTCATCCGACTCGAAAGTTAATCTGCTCCCTGGTGCTATCTCTACTTCAACATTTGCAGCTCTTATCTTCACTTCATCACTATTCTCTTCCTCCTGTCTCTTAATGTTCAATACCGTGAAATTACTCATTTTTGTAATATTCCAAAGAAAACAAAATAATATTCACAATAAAACTATCGAGCAAAATCCAATTCAAAACTGTGACACTAACTAACTCTTTCCCACTTTATATAGAGTATTTTCCAAGGCTATGGGGTTTTTCACCAAATCCTGTTGACAAATCAGTTAAGCAACTAGGTTTTCCCTTGTTGAGAAACTAATTAGGTTTTCCCAAAATTGTTATGTAACTAGGGTTTTTCCCAAGGTCTCTGTTGACAAAAACATTTCTGGGTTTTCTCCCGTGACCTTGAAATTGGGACTCAGGGACTAAGTAATCCCTATCAAAGGGGTATAGCGGCACGGAAAGTATTAAGTCATATAGTACTGATAAGACCTTAACCATTCTAGTGGGACTCCATGTACTTCAAATAAAGATAGTTTAGACAAAAGAACAGAGCGGTCAACCATATCAAAAGCCTATGAAAAGTCAAGAAATAGACTCAAAACACACAAGCCCTTGTCCAGATTAACCTGCACAAACTCTGTTGCATCTAAAAGTGCATACGAGGTAGAGAAAGTGGGACGAAAACCATACTGATGGTTAGTTATGAGAGAATTTCCTGCAGTCATATTAGTACTAAATACAAATGAAGACAGTCTACGATACACTACCCTTTCAACAGCCTTAGAGATGACAGGAAGAAGAGAAATGGGTCTATAATTTGAAATTAGAGATGAATCACCTTTTTTATGCAAAGGTAAAACATAAGCAACTTTAAATAAATGAGGGAAAACACCAGAAGAAAGAGAGAGGTTAGTTATGTGTGAGATGGGGTTAGAAACAAACTGACCAATTTTTTTAAGAACATTATTACTCAAACGAAAACGATCAACTGAACGGCTACTTGGAATCTGGGAAATAATACTATAAATCTCAATATCACTGCATGGGGAAAGAAAAATTACTTTTCTGCTATGGGAAAACTACTTACTCTACTCTTGGGCTGAATAGGAACCGAAGGAAGAGTGGTGAAATACGAATTGAAGGCGTTCGCTGAAGAATTTTTATCCACAATAGATCCATCAGCATTCCTGTAATGACATGGGGAGGACTGTTTAAGTTTCTTGCAAGAAATAGCGTCATTAGCTACAGTCCAAACCTTTCACAAGTTCCCCTTACACTCATCAATTCGACGCGAAAAATACAGCTTTTTGGCTGCACGTACTGAGGAAGTATTGGGGTGTACGTGCGGGGTCACCACTTTTAAAGGCAAAAATGGCGCAAAAAAGGTTGCTATGCCACTTACTCGAAGGGGAGAACCCCTTGTCGGCCCAAATGTTAGTGACATTCCCGCTCTTACCCCAACGGTTCTGCAAATATCGGGTTTGGTACTACCCTATTTACACTATACCCTGTTCCAGGGTATTATTACGCAATCGAGTTGTCAAATGGCCACTTTCGGAGGCCAGATGTACCCATCTTGGGTTACGGCTGGAAAATCTCTACTCTCTCCTTTGAGGTAATAACCCTCCCTGTCAATATAATAATGACGGTACCCTGTAGCTCTATTCCTACCCTGCCTGGGTTATGGAAAATAGTACACAGTTTGTAGAAAATACCTTACTTGTATTCTTCCAAAAGGGTCACAAATACCACAAAAATATATATATCCCTGACTGGGTTCAGAACGCAGACTAAAAACATAATAATAATTTGTACAGCACTGTTTGTTTGGGTGGACCATCACTTGGCCCGGCCATTCAGCTACCTCCTCATTCAAACCCAATTTTACCTCTTAGATTTATCTTTCAATAACTCCCAAACCAGGAAGTAAAAATAAACTTGCTTCACAGCTTAGCTATTGCAAAACCACTATCGCTTAGTAACGGGAATTTAACCTGTCTTTTGAAATTATACTATAAGCAAATGTAATTAAAGAAACGAAAATAGGTCATTTATCTGAAAGGAAAAGAAACAGGGGTGGGACCCCAACACCTCCCCCCGTAACATAAATGACCGCCCACGCGCTACCGTGGTCAACCCTTACAAACATAAACACTTAACATCAACTTTACAAAATCCATTTGCCTTCTCTCTTCTACCGCTTTGCTCTGCAATCTGAATCGGTCGTCCTCGACACGTCCCTACTGTAGGACCACCATGGTCTACAGCGTATAGTTTCCGCCTTAAATATTGCACGTTGAAGTTTTCAAGATTCATAGACAGTGATTGTGCGTAGCACAATCAAAACAAAAAAATTTTCTCGCTCTCACGAATTTACATTTGGGAGGAGCAGAGAATCAGTTTCTGGCACATGTGATGATGCCAGCCATCGTGAAAATTGGCTGCACTAGCCTTATAATTTCCATCTGTGGAAACAACCCCACATCTCAATCAAAAAGTAAATTGCCCCTTGGCATAATTTCAAATACTCTAAGGCCGAAAATAAAAAGGCCTATGAAAACGAAAAGGGTACTGGGAATGAAGTAAAATTTTTAGCGAACCAAGAATTGCCTTTTTTTTCTGGCTTCCCTCCCCTTGGATAATGAACTAAAGAATATGCGTTGATGTTAAATGAAGATAAAATTTGTATATATGTCCCATAGAATACAGTTTGCCAGAAATTATTGTCGGTTCCCATGAATAGTACTAGCCATGAATAGGATTACTGGACAAGGGTTTGGGGGAAGTATGAAGTGACTGGGAGAGAGTATCCCCCAAGGACTCCAGATCAGAAAGGCAAAATTTCGGTAAAGGGATCACAACTGGTCCAACAGTTGTGCATTGAGGAAAAGGGCTATCTTTCGCGACTTCCCACAGGGGATATTCCCCAAGGGATTCCTCCCCCTCATAAAGGAACAAACCCTCTTTTGCATTGATCAAACCAATATCAGATTCCTTTCCAAATTTTTCCAATCCGACTCGACATTCCAAATCTCCCAACTTTCCCTCAACCCGTTGTAGGTCATTCATCTCTCTTTTAAAACCATCTTGTTTTATTCCCCATGGGTCTTTGACCTCTTTTTCCCCCTTATTATCCATGTTTTCAAGGCACAGCCCCTCCAACATTTTATTTTTCTCCCTATTATTTATGTTTTCAAGGCCAAGCCCATCCAACATTTTATTTTTCTCCCTATTATTTATGTTTTCAAGGCCAAGCCCATCCAACATTTTTTTATTTTTTGCCACTGCAGGCTGAATCTCCAAATTTCGTCTCTTCTTTGCATTCCTCTTTTCCTCTCTTCTTTTCTCCATTCTGTCATTCACGTAAAATAATAAATCATCGTTAAATCTGATTTGGACTCCAGTGTCCACTATCTTCGTCTGTATTGATTCATTGTAGCTCCGTTTAATATCTCTTTTCTCTCTTCTAGTCTTCTTTATTTTTACCGCAGAAAACAAATATTTCGTTATAAAATGGGAATTGAACTCCGACATTTGGTTTTTCATATTATACAAAAATTTCTCGAACTTTCCGAGGAAAAGCGTGTACAATAAATTTCGTCTGCTTTTTCTCTGGTACAATCAGCGCTTCATTTTGGCCTGTACTTGTTAGCGTTTCATATTCATTAAAAGTGTTCTCAAGTTTTCTATTATTTGTAAATTTTCCTGAAAAATCAATTTCGCGCGTCTTTTTTTCAATATTTTGTGGTCTTTTTACTTCCGTATCCCCTTTTTGTGGATTATCAACATTTTGAACCCGAGTATCCAGTATTTCGTTTTTCCGACAGGGTGGCACAGCTACCCCATTTTTTTATGGGCCGGTCCAGCTTCCCCCCTAGTTAGCGAAGTTGTATATTTTCTCGTAAGTGTTTAATGTTTGGTCATTTTCATTTTCTTGCGATTGATTCTTAGACAAATTATTATGGCTATCTGACAGCCTAGAAGTTAGTTGTGATAAAATCTCACTTTCTGGAATTCTCCAGCGGGCTTCTACTATACCTATCATGGTTCTTTTAAACTCTTGGTGATATGTTTCTTCTTTCTCACTAGCTATTTTATCATTCTCCTTTTTTCGCTCTCTGGCTATTCTATTAGCCTCTTTCTTTCGTTCTCTATTTATCCTAATATTCTCTTCTCTCTGCTCTCTAGCTATCCTCTCTTTCTCTCTTTCTTGTCTATCTCTCTCTCTTTGTTCCCTTTCTTGTCTATCTCTTTCGTCTTCTCGTTCTCTGGCTCTTCTCACTTCCTCCATGAAATTTAATATACGTTGTTTCATATCTTTCTCCCTTTCTTTTCTATCTCTCTCTCTCTTTTTTTTTCTATGGGCTTCACTCGCCCTTTTAATCTCATTTCTGTCCGACATAATTTCAAAATTTCGTTAACTGAAATTACCTCTTCAGTCTAAATGAAAATTCTTTTATCCATGTACTTCCGGTCTCTTGCGAAAAATTGTTTTGACACGCAGCAATTTTAGCCTTATATTTTTGAATACTAATTAGTTGCGTGATATATTGATTCGTAAATTTTCCAATTATGATCTCACAAGGCATAGCCCATAATAGATCTTCATAATTGTATTAATTGATTCAGTATTTCTTTCTTTTCTCTTTATATGTTACCACAATAGGCTACTTTTGTAGGCTAAATTACTTGTCTCTTCGAAACCGTAGATGTTCATCGTGTTTAGTTACCAGTGTTATACCGGCTGCCACCAATGTTCGTGTTTACTTATTATCCGACTAAGCACAGCTCAGATAAAAATTTCTCATTGCGATTTTTTATATATAGCCTCTGTAACCACAATAGGCTACTTTTGTAGGCTAAATTACTTGTCTCTTCGAAAACGCGGAATTCTTTTATTATCAGATTTACTGATAGGACTTTAACTCGCTGCCACCACTTATTGGGGTGAGCGTGCGGGGTCACCACTTTTAAAGGCAAAAATGGTTGCTATGCCACTTACTCGAAGGGGAGAATCCCTTGTCGGCCCAAATGTTAGTGAGATTCCCTCTCTTACCCCAACGGTTCTGCAAATATCGGGTTTGGTACTACCCTATTTACAGTATACCCTGTCCCAGGGTGTGATAACGCGATCGAGTGGTCAAATGGCCACTTTCTAAAGCCAACTGTACCCGCCTTGGGTTACGGCTAGAAAATCTCTACTCTCTCCTTGGAGGTAACAACCCTCCCTGTCAATATAATAATGATGGTACCTTGTAGCTCTATTCCTACCCTGCCTGGGTTACGGAAAATAGTACACAGTTTGTAGAAAATACCTTACTTGTATTCTTCCAAAAGGGTTACAAATACCACAAGAATATATATATCCCCGACTGGGGTCAGAACGCAGACTAAAACATAATAATAATTTGTACAGCACTGTTTATATGGGTGGACCGTCACTTGGCCCAGCCAATCAGCTACCTCCTCATTCAAACCCAATTCTACCTCTTAGATTTATCTTTCAATGACTCCCAAACCAGGAAGTAAAAATAAACTTGCTTCACAGCTTACCTATTGCAAAACCACTATCGCTTAGTAACGGGAGTTTAACTTGTCTTTTGAAATTATACTATAAGCAAATGTAATTAAAGAAACGAAAATAGGTCATTTATCTGAAAGGAAAAGAAACAGGGGTGGAACCCCAACACCAAACCTTTCACAAGTTCCCCTTACACTCATCAATTGGACGCGAAAAATACAGCTTTTTGGCTGCACGTACTGAGGAAGTAAGTACATTTTTATAATGTTTATACTTCAAAAGATCATCCCGTGTTTTACTTTTACATGCAACATTGAACAGAGACACCTTCATATGTGTAGATTTGATCAGACCTTTAGACATCCATGGGCATTTGGGTATAGAATTCCTTGGTTTCTTCCTCAGAGGAAAATGCTTATCCAATAGAGCTCCCATACGACACACAAATAAACTTGTTTCACATTCAACATCATTAGCTTCAAGAACACTAGACCAATCATTACTCTGAAGACTAAGAATTAAATTGGAAATTTCTTTATCTGTAAAAGTTCTAAAAGAAGACTCATCTTGCTCATTCACAGCAATCTCAGTTTTAGGCCCAAAAAGTGATAGATCAATAGGGAAGTGATCAGACAGATCAGTGAAAACAAGACCAGAAGTAAACTTTAATTTAGGAGAATGAGAAATGAAAATAAAATCTATCAAAGTGGCAGAATTTCTTGTAGGATCAACACGAGAAGGAAAAAAATTGAAGGAAGTAGCCCAGAAGAAGTAAGCACATCAAAGAGATGGTCAAATTCATCACTTGATCCAACATTTAACATATTACAATTAAAATCTCCCAAAACACAAATACGTTTTCTAGAGAAAGTCCCCACACCAGAAAGCTGATCAAGCAAATTACAGAACAGATGTGTTCGAAAAGGAGGGGGCTTATAAAAGAAATAAACAGTATCACATGCAAACTGGCTTTTCAGATCATTGACGATAGAATAAACAGTCCTACTATTAGACACTATTAAAGTAAACAAGGATTCAAGGTCATACCGTCTACTAAATTTAATATCAGATTTTATAAATAAAGAAATGTCCCCTGAGCACTTTGTTACCATTCTAGGGACATGAATAGCAATATAACCATGCATATCATAAGCTGTTAAATTTTCACTATCGGATAACCATGTTTCTGTTAATCCAATTACATCAAACGGGCAAGAATTATCAGACCACAAATATGATCTCGAACTATCCCACTTATCTCGTATCCGACGTATATTCAAACAAAATACATTAAAGCAACGATTTAGAGAGAGAAAAGGCATGATTTTATCACAGAAAATAATAATAGTGTGATAATTGCAACTAGAATTAACCATAGATTCAAGAAGAGGGTCAACTGTGTGCGCCTCTTGTTTGCCAACACTACTTGGTTGCTCAAAGATAACTTATTTAAGAATAGAAGAATTCAAAAGAAAAGAAAAATCAGCCAGATTTACCACACATAACAAATGCACACAATATTTTTACAAATGAACAATATATCCAACACGAAGGCTGAAATAGCAGAGTATAATTTGAAACTAAAATGGTGAAACTTATAGGCAACAAAGAAAAGCGAGAAAAAAAACTGCAAGACAAAGAACAATAACAACCTACAAAGCTCAATAAAATAAAATAATAGCAAACAATTACATGGACAAAGGCAAAAACAAAATAAAGAAAAAGGCAAAACAATAAAGAAGCAACCAGAGGAAAGAGTTATAAATGGTTTATGCAATTCACTTAAAAGAATAATGTAAAACAACATAAATGCAAGCATAAGTAAAACCATTAAGTCATAAATAGAGTTAAAAAAAACAACAACCGAAAAACAGAGCTAAAAGGGGAAAAATGGTTTATTTCAGTCCTGGGAGGGGCTTGGATAGGCTGTAGTTGACTGATGGATGATGGAGAACTTCAACTTGAGATGCCTCTTTAACAGTAATCACTTTACCATCAGAAAGCTTGGTAAGTATTTCTCCTCTACTAGACCATGTAGAACTCTTCCCAAACTTTGATTTAGCATAATCAAGTATCTGAAGTCTAGGCTTTGTAAGTGACTCAGAAATAAAGACACCACTACCTCGCTTTTCTTTTCTCTAAGAATAAGCTGCTGCATTCTTGGACTACAAAATTCCACAACAAGTGGGCGAGATTTCAAACCTGAACCTTGTTTTCAATCCTTCTAACAGAAACTATGTCATTCTTAGTCAAAGGAATACCAGGACTGCAAAATCCAAGAAATTTGCTTTCAGAAGCTTCTGGATAAGGGTCTTCTTTGAAGCCAAATAGGATCAGCTGATTCAAAATTTTCATTTGGTCAAACTGATCGCTCAGACGATCCACATTGAGCTGAATTGGTCTCAGAGATTTTTGCAGCTCTGACAAACCTGAGTCAAGAAAATGAAGAGATGATTCAAGCTTTGACATCCTCAAATCATATTGTTTTAGTGATTTTTCCACAAGCATATCAAAATCCATTTTAAGACTATTGTATACCTTTTGTTTAATGATTTCCATATTGTTAGCATCAAAAGCAGTAGGCACATGACTAGAGGCAAGTTTTTTAACAGAGGCCTCAACCAAAGAACCAAGCTCATTAGACAGAGCCTACCTCTTTACACCCGTTCAAGAAATTCCCGTTTCCCTTAAATCTTTCCTTGCAACATCCTCCCATATCATTTGGAGACGACCTGCTTTTCGTTTGGCCTTAGACGGTTGGCCAAAAAGGACAATCTTTGACAATCTGTCATTCTTCATCAGCAGAACGTGGCTTGAGGCCAACAGAGCTACGCACGGTCATCCTCAATCACAATCTACTCAAAGCCTCCCTCTTTACACCCTCTGAAGAAGTTCCCATTTCCCTTAAATCTTTCCTTACGACATCCTCCCATAATATTTGGAGACGACCTGCTTTTCGTTTGGTCTCAGACGTTTGGACAAAAAGGACAATCTTTGGCAATCTGTCACCCTTCATCAGCAGAACGTGGCTGAGCCATCCCTTTCTCGCACTATAGCCCTAGAAAGCAGAGTTTAACCACATTTTTTGTACAACTTTCTGTTTGAAATACGGTCAGACAGTCAGGTGCCCAAAACAGTCCGTAGGGAATTTTTCTGGAAAACATCTAGCAAATCCTCCCCTGTTTTTTGGAGCGCCCACGCTTCAGAACCATACTTGACCACTGTCATCACTGCAGCTTCCAATATTCTAATCTTGGTTCGCAGACTTCCTATTCTCGACATTAATTTCGAATCTATTCTTGCACCGTAGACTCGCAAAACCCCTAAAAGTTCATTCGTTTTGCTAATATTTTCATCAAAGATGCTTAAATCGTCAGCATAATCTAAATCTAGGAGAGTGCTACTTACCCATTTGATTCCATGTTCTCCCATTGCCTTTGCTGTGCTACTCAGGATTAAGTCCATCAAAATGATCCAAGAAATGGGGATAGTACGCAACCCTGCTTAACTCCTGATTGAACACGAAACCAGCTACTAACTCATTTCCAGATACTCGTACGTACCACTAATCACTTGAATATATTTACCTGGTCCACCAAACAAGGACAGGAGCTTCCCTTAAGCTCTTCTATCAGCTGACTAAAGTGCTCACTCATAATCTATAGAATTGAGGACTAAACGCGTTTGATGACTCAGGCACTTCTGAACTATTAATCTAAGAGTGAAAATTTGGTCGACGCTTCCTCTACCCTTCCTAAAATCACACTTTTATTTTCTTAAAACTTCATCTACAGCATCTCTAAGTAAAAAAAGTATCATCATACTAAATAATTTACTTCGTATAGAAACCAGGTCAATGCCTCTATAATCGTCACAATCACTCTTATCAAATTTCTTATGGAGGGGTTTAATTACAGTTTTCCTAAAATCGCTAGGTACTTCCAATTTTCAAAAATCATATTCATAATCTTCAGTAACTTGTCTCTAACCTCACAACCACCATATTTAAAAAAAAAACTCATTTACTACACAATCAGCATCCGAGGCTTTGTTATTCTGTAACCCTTTCAGTACTATCACTAATTCTTCCTCACGAAGTAACTTTTTCTTCACATCCAAAGTAAAATTTTTCAATCTTTTCTATATCTTTTCCGGTAGCTCTATAACGATTTAGCTCATTCTCAAAATGTTCTGCCCATCTGTATTTACTCTTTCCTTCTCAATTGTGGCCACGCTCCTATCTTTAACTGGGACAAGTCCAGATTAGGACAAGGCAGTTTTATCCATGGCCTTCACTTCACACCTCCTTAATTCAAATTTTAATGCCTTCTCCACTTTATTTAGATTTCTCTGATTTCCATATGATCTATCATTCAAATAACTCTTGTGCAGGCCACTCCTCCTCTCTATTAAATATAAAGCATTTTCGCCAATTTTCCTAGCCGTGTTTCTAGCTTTCTTCCCTAAGACTCCATTACCGACTTCAAACAAATTTATATATAAAATTATTCCGTCCATCTTCTACGTTGTAAAATTGTAAACTCTCCAGTCTAGTACTCAACTTTTCCTGAAAAGTTTCTCTCAAATTCTCATCCTGGACTCTACCAACGTCATAATTTCCCGGAAAGTAGTTACCCTTCCTAAATTTCAGCTTTAAATTTACCGTAAACACTGCTAGATGGTGATCTTACTTTTAACATCAATAACAGCACTCCTATATACCCTAGAATCTTGTATTGATCCTGCCAGTCTTCAGTTTACAATAACATAATCAATAAAGTCACGTGAATCACCTGAATACAATGTTAACTCATGAGCCATTTTATGACCAAGTACTGTATTGGTTATAGCTAGATTTTTAAACCTACAAAATTGCAGCAGTCTGAAACCATTACTGTTTTCTTTCCCTACACCAAATTTACCTAGGCTAGGATACCATCTATCTCTATTTCTACCAACTTGAGCGTTAAAACCCCCTAAAAAAAATACAATATTTCTACCTGGGACCCTGTCTATATGTTCCTGTAGCTGTGAGTAAAATTCGCCCTGAGTCACTACTATCTCCATCAGTCGGTTCTACAGGAGGATATACTACTAGGACTGATATACAACAATATATACTAAATACTAAATGAGGGCATATACTAAAAAGAGGGACTAACATTCAAATATTAATACCACCCAAGCTAAATAAGACTTGGCGGCTTCCTTATTCATCATGAGCCCTACTCCCTGCCTATGCAACCCATCTCTCATGCCTGAGCAAATGTATTCTATATCACCTAAATCCATGTTTCCTAACCCTGGGATGAGTTTTTGAAACATCTAATAAATCCAGTTCGAAGCATTTGAATTCGTCAGTCAAAATGTCGATACAATAGGTGTATTTTAACGTCGTAGCATTCCAAGTTGCAATTTTCGTATTTTTTAAATCATTTAAATTATTATGACATCAGGAAAAGCAATGGTCTTAGAACCAGTGTAGGACGAGGACTAACACATCTTTTCAAGTTGACACTAAGCACTTAAGCCTGCTTAGAACCGGACAGCACGAAGTCCCTGGGACCTCCAGTTGGATGGAAACCTTGTGCAATCCGGGGCCTATCTTCAGGGCTTCCACTTCTACGGAGATTACCCTATTTTAGGGAGAAATCACTTCTTTTAGGGACACTTATTTTCAATCTAGGGATAAAGAGAAATTTGGGGTAAATTAATGATTTTCAGGGAAATCTCAAAAGGAAAAATTCGACCAGAAGTTTGTTCACAAGTTGCTTCAGTTACCAATGCTTAAAAATTGGATAGATAAAAGAGTGTCAAACACGTCAAAGAAAAATACTTATGTACCATACTGTAGGTTCTATTTGAAGTATGAATATTGAGGGAAATCAGAGTTGACCCGACATGCTCTGACCAAGTAGCATATAAAAGCAAGCAATGAACTTGAGACAAAGGTTGGCCGTGGCAGCATTGAAAAACTTCTGACTGTAGGCAGTAATTAAAAAAAAATGAACAGTGCATCTGCATATTTTCGGCAGAACATAATCTGCCATTATGTCTTGTAGATAGCTTGATCCCTCTCCTAAGAAAATTATTTCGAAAAGACCGGGCCCTAGTAGGGGTCACTCTGTGTAAAAAGAAAGCTACAAATATTTTGCAACATAATTTTTCTTTGGTACTACACAACCAGTAAGTCAAGTTGCTAAAAACGGTTTTTGTCTCCGTGATAATTGATGAGACCACTGATTGTACTAATGATAAACAACTAGCTATCGTTGTAGGGTTATTTTTTAGTGAGAAAAAATCTAAACCTTCATGTCGAAGTATTGGACATGGTTAAGTGTAGTGATGGGTCGGCTGAGGGTCTTACTAACTGCATCAAACAAGTCAGTGAAAAAAACTCGATTCCCTGGCAAAATATTGTTGGATTTTGTGCAGACACTACTAACGTCATTTTGGAGCCAATAGATCTGCTTCAGCGCTAATAAAAGCCATGGTGCCCCATATCTTGAATGTGAAATGCTCATGCCATCTTATTCACTTGTGTTCATCCTATGCAAGCTTGTCATTTCCCAAGACACTAGAAGACTTGGCGCGAAATATGTATGCCCGCTTTTCCAGATGAGATACGTATGCTGCATTTCAGGAGTTCTTTCAATGCACAGCGCTCTCAATTTTTGCACCAGGACAGACCCACTGGTTTTCCCTTCAGGGCTGCATAAAGAGGCTTATTGATCGTCGTGTTGCTCTTACGCAGTATTTCTTAGAAACCATGTTTGACGACCCAACTGCAACCAATAACCTTATCTTGTCCACATTACAAAGCAAGTTGACCAAGCCTTACCTTGAATTCGTGGACTACTTTCTCGGCCTCTCTAACGAGTTCAACGCAGCTTTTCTATCTGAGCTTCCACTTCTTCACTCCCTAAAGCCAAGTGCCAGCAAACTTGTGAATGATGTTGCGTCTAACTTCAAGAAACTAGACTATATTCGCAGTGTTGGTTTGTTTACCGAACGGGTCCTTACCTTTCAAGTGAGTACCTGCCTTTAGACCAAACATATATGGGAATAGATGCAATCGATTCAATGCAAGAACTCGTAGATGCTCAAGAGCCAAGTGATAATATTGATCTCTTTTACCAGTCTTGTCGAAAACACTATATAGTCCTAATCAAGCAGATCCAAGACCGTTTCAAATTTGAAGACAAAATATATGACTTTTTGGCTTTGGTTGAGCCAAGGAAAGCAAGAAATTTGAAGCAAAACTCTCTAAGGCCACTATTTGCGAGATTTCCTGTTCTAAGAGAATAGTGTTGCCTCCAGAAAACAGATGTAGAATGGAGATCACAGGCAATGACTGACGTCACTGAGCTTCATTTGGGAGATGCTCTAGTTGAAGGCCCGTCAGTTGAGACGTACTGAATAAAGATTTTGAGTCTCAAGAGTCGCAGTGGTAACATCAAGTATCCGGATTTGTGAAAGTGCATATCACAAATCTTCTGTTTACCTTTTAGCAATGTACCAGCTGAGCGTTTGTTTAGTCTCCTGAAATTAATCAAACAGACATCCGAGATAGTGTCGAGAATTTCACACTAGTCTCACTTATTCGAGTCAATTACTGGTTGAAAAACGATGATAAAACTTCTTCCTCTCAGCATACCGAAAGCTGTTGCTGGTTTCAAGACAAAGACGAACGCTACGTGCAATGAAGTGAACGAAATGGCACTTAATTTAACTTTTTTATGTGATCTCGATAGTGTAAAAGATGTTATATATATATCATTATCTGAAGTAAAAAATACCCACCAAAATAAACCAAACCCAGAAGAATTATCCGTTCATTAGAATCCAGTGCAAATGATGGGTCGTTTACTAGGCTATAATTTCCTCGAGGGGTGACACTCCCAAAGTCACCCTCAAACTGGTCTACTCCCTTTGATTCTCTGCTTTAAGACTATATACGGCAGAATACGTAAAGAACAGATTCATGTACACAACGAGATTTCGTTCTAGTATGTGTAATTCTAAATGCGACATCCGAGATAGTGTCGAGAATTTCACACTAGTCTCACTTATTCGAGTCAATTACTGGATGAAAAACGAAGATAAAACTTCTTCCTCTCAGCATACCGAAAGCTGTTGCTGGTTTCAAGACAAAGACGAACGCTACGTGCAATGAAGTGAACGAAATGGCACTTAATTTAACTTTTTATGTGATCTCGATAGTGTAAAAGATGTTATATATATATCATTATCTGAAGTAAAAAATACCCACCAAAATAAACCAAACCCAGAAGAATTATCCGTTCATTAGAATCCAGTGCAAATGATGGGTCGTTTACTAGGCTATAATTTCCTCGAGGGGTGACACTCCCAAAGTCACCCTCAAACTGGTCTACTCCCTTTGATTCTCTGCTTTAAGACTATATACGGCAGAATACGTAAAGAACAGATTCATGTACACAACGAGATTTCGTTCTAGTATGTGTAATTCTAAATGGCTTTTTAATGTCTTTCTTTCTTTTTAAATGATTGCGTTCCTATTTTATTATTTTGTATTTCGATCTGATTGCTACCATCTGATTAGTTTGTATTGAAATAAAAATGCTTAAGCTCTTTGTTATATCTTACTTCTCAGTATCCCTTTCTTTCCTTTCCCTCTTTTTCTCTGTGATTTCTGTTACCCTTCCCCATCCCTCTCTGTTGCTTTAATTTTTCTAATTTGATGGGTTGGATAGTTTTTGTATTTCTGCCTTAAATTGGTTCTAGAGGGAACTTAAAGAGTCCGCTTTCAACTCATCAAAGTACTAAGATCTTGCATCTAAGGTTTACTCTTTTTACTCAGATTTCCGTTTTCCGTTTCATCAATGTGCTAAGATCTTACAGCTCACTTCCACATAGAACATTGAAGAGAAACTTTGATGATAATCTCATCGAAGTCCTTAGACCACTGGTCGGAGTAAAATAAAGAAAAATGTTCACAATAAAAACGGCGTAAGAAGTAAGACCAGAGTCTGCAGATTTCGGTTATAGTCGTTTTCTGCGAAAAGATGTAACATCTTAGCACATTGATTTGGGAAAAAAAACGGAGCTATGGTATTTTAAATCCTATCAAGCATGCACATGTTGAAACGAATGAGAAAGGAGAATTAGGACTATGACGAAAGATGAGGAAAACATGCAAAATTCAGGCAGATGTTTTGTTACTTATAATGATTTTTTTTTGTGATATATGTCTTAAAGAGCGATCTCAATTAATATGACAAAAATTCACCTTTATCAAAGGGACACAGTCACACCATTAGCCCCCCACTAAGCGTAGATAAAATATTTTGATAACAGAGCACGCTCGATTTGGCTAAAAATCAGCTAAGGACTATCCAGTCGAATCAGAATCTCATAGATTTACCAGCGTTCTTTTATCCCCGTCACAAAGTTTGACATGTTCCATTTATACACTCTTCCCTTACAACTGATTGGAAGAAGGTGGGGCAATACCCTTGAAAGCTTCATCAGGAATCAAAGTAATAGTTCTGTTATTTCAATTATAGCTAGATTTGACACTCTGCTGAAAAGTCATTAGAGAAACAAGAAACCGATCAAAGAAATTAATAGCCACATCGACCACAAAAGAAATTTTAAAGGTTCCCGAATGAAGCTTTAGTTTACAAGTATACTCTATTGAGAGTATTACAGAGCTCAAGACACGTCTTGTTCCCAAGAGAATGCTAAGGGAAATACTCAATGGAAAGTGGGTTACTCTTTGAACCAAGGGCACGCTAGCAGCCATAGCTTCCCACTAGGGATTGGATTCGCTTTCCAAGATCAGTAGATACTTGTCTAACTGGATCCACAGCTTTCCAGTGAGCACATAAATTGACCTTTGATAAGATGGAAAGACCCTCAGAGTACCAATATTGCTTTACAAAAGTGAGATAAAAAGTACTGACATACTTTTATCTAGATACTTTTATCATACAGAAAGTACATACTGACAAAATTTCAAGTTTTTTACTTTGTAAGTTAGAAAATTTTGCAAGGACTTAACTATTTGTTTGGGTTCTTTACAACTTGATCGCGTATACTAAGCCGCTTCTATAACGAAAATTGGCTCATAATAGCTGAAACTCACATAAAATTTTGAAGAAATACAGAAGAACTCTGTAAGGCCTAATGCAATAAATATGCCAAAAACTTAAAAGGAAACATAATATATGTAATTTTAAAGCAAAACATCTATGCCGCTCACTTAAAACGCGGTTTTTTGGCAAAATCAAATATTTCCTGCCTAATATAGTAAATTATTTACCCATTCTTCTTTTTTTAAATAAACAGCTGAAAGAAAAAAGGAAATGTATACAATTCTTTTTTAAAAAAAAAAAAAAACACACACAAAAATGTAAGATCTATTCAACTAAACTTGTAATCAAGATATATCCAACTATCCAAAGAAAAGTAAATAAACGTAGACTCAAGCAAGGCACAATGGAAAAAAAAAAAATTAATTGAAATTCTTAGAATCCAAACTTACCAGATCCAGAGTATTTGTTTGATCTTAATAATCTTTTTTAGTCTTAAGCAAAAAAGGATTATAATTAATGACATAGTCCTCGTGGGAGAACTAACGTTCGGAAAACTCCTTTCTTGAAACTAGAAAAGACGAAAAAGAAAATTGAGCATCATTTTCTTACTAAATTGGAACGAACGAATATTTCTGGGCGTTTTACTAATGATCAACTTTCGAACAAAAAGCTGCTTAAAATTTTTTTCCGTTGCATGTTCCCAGGCAAGTACGAAAAATATTTAGGATAGAGAGATAAGTCGTATTCAGTTACTTATTTTACAATTATTTTCAAGATACCACTTTGTTTAACTTAATAGGATATAATGCAGGCATACCAACAATGGTACAAATATAATCGTGATAGGCTACTATTGCATGTGTTGGGATAAATTGTTTTTCTTATGACACCTTTTGGCGTGGTTCGATCAAAATATGATACTTCTATTTTGACAATGGTGCTTTTTAAAGACCCTGTTAAAAAATGAAGAAAACCCAAATCAATTTCACTTAAATGAGCCGCGTATATCCTGCTTTTCAAACACACCAGAGTTTGATAGATCAACCGAAAAATAACTTATTTGAAGTACAAAATTGTAAAAATTACCCTATGGAGGTTTCTTTGCTTTTACTGTGTTAATTGCTTATACAGGGACTTGATTTTTCTAAGCAAATCAACTTTAAAATTAACTCCTGGTCGAGCCGGAAATAGGACGATGTTAGTATTTTCGGGCTTCCAATACTGATGTCGAGTCCATCTGAGAATTTCGATTAAATAAAAAAAGAATCTCTACTGTAAGTAAGGGGCAGCGTTAAAACTTAAAACGAATAGATTGTGAGACAAATGGTAAAGTTATGTAGTTGTTTTCTTATATATATATATATATATATATATATATATATATATATATATATATATATATATATATATATATATATATATATATATATATATATATATATATATATATATATATATATATATATATATATATATATATATATATATATATATATATAATTCATTTTCTCTACGACCATGGGTTCATTTAAGTTTTCCTTTCTTTAATTTTTCTATATATATATATATACATGTATATATATATATATATATATATATATATATATATATATATATATATATATATATATATATATATATAATTCATTTTCTCTACGACCATGGGTTCATTTAATTTTTCCTTTCTTTTTCCCATATTTTGATAAATTATGTGTTCAGAATACCCATTCCCAATTAAAATATCTTTACCGTAGTTGAGTTCATAATTTATGCATTTTGATGATGTTAATATCAATAGCACCAAAATCAAAATATATAATTATGTTCTCCTAAAAAGTTGTGTAATTGGGTTTTTGATATAATTCATCTTCTTCTAGAAAAATACTTCCCCTAGCAAAATTTATTTTGCTAGATTTCATAATTATACCAAAACCAACGGTATATCTACTGTTGCTTTTTTAATTGTGATAAACCAGAGAATGCTACTATTACTACTAACAACTCATCGCACCATCATACCAGCGACAATCTCATTTATACTAATTTTGTTGATTTTTTGCTATTACATGGTGAATATTATCATATTCAACATTTTTAAGAAACGAGTTTTCTCTACTTTTTGCTTTTTCCGTTTCTTTATATGTTTAATTTCTTTCCGTAGATAAGGGCTTCCGGACGGGAAGCCAAAATATTTGGACTATCATTATTGTTAGTTAAAAAGACGTTTTTGTTATTTTCCACTGTCCTATTAGAAATACTATACCTGTTTTTCTATATTTTCATTTCGTTTTATTTGTAAGTGGACAGGCAGTGTCGTCTAAGAAATGATTTAAGAGAGATAGCATATCTTCAATCAGAGGCGTGTCGAAATTCCAAGCATTGGTCATACTTGGATGACAAATGGAAATCTCTGATGTAATTTTCTTGTAAAAAAAAATAAATAAATAAATAAATAAATTACGGTGGAAATTCGTTTTGAGAATTCGGAAGTTTTTTTTCCGATTTTGATACTGATTCTATAGAATTTCCAATTTTCATGATTCTGATCATTCGTCCAACAGCTAGCTCGACCCTATCATGTTTGTATTAATTCTATAAATTTTGTAGCTTCACATGTTTATTTAGGTTATTTTGCATCACATAATGAAAAAACTGGGACTTATGGGCATTTCGGCAAATGCCCCTTAGAGTGCACAGGAGTATTGTGGCAACTTTTACCACACCAACCAATAATGAGAACCCAAGTCCTAAAATTGGTCTCAATCAGAAACCCTTATCGCTGTCTAAATTCACAAAGGGTAAAGATCTTTAAGCAGAGGTCTTTATTCTACAAAGTTCAGGAAAGGTCTGACCATTTCATACGGACAAAATTCATTCAAAACAAAACTAGCTTATATCTCGGCTCTCCGCCAAAACATGTAATTAGCCTTTTTCAATTCTCACACAATTACGAACTACAATCTCAGAAAATAAATATCACGATCTGAAAATAAGAAAAGAAAAATGATAAACAGTCACATCCCTTCCCCCTTAGGCACGGTTTCATGAGTTCTCCTTTCGAGGCCTCATTTATGGCGAGAAAAGAGGAAGGGCCATTTTAAGCACTATTTACAAGAGAGGCGCCACTTTGGCTTAACCCTATGACACACGTGTGGCTACAGAGTGACCCCGTCTCAACCGGACTGCCTGACAATGGTTACAGTTCTTTCTGTAGTTTTTGATATTTGTAAATAACCCAGGCCAAAAGTATTCCGGCAAAATACGATCAGCCACCTCCTTGTCGGACCTGTGAAAACTACCCTGTGTGATGTGACACTTCATGATTAGGCACTCACGGAAAAATCCCATGGGCACGACGATTTGGGGAAGTTGATCGTTGAAGAACCTTCTTAAGATTCCTTGCTCATCCCATGCGTATTTTGCGTCACTTGGATCCATCATTTCAAACGCCGGCAGTTCTACGTAATACTGTAGTGTGCCGTCTGCTATTTGCAACCGGCTTACCTAACCGAAGGTGAATCCATACAGGTGCTCCGGCTGATCTATATTCTCCGCGACGACGATTCGTTCTTGATCCCACAACCAAAAACTTATGTACAGTATTTACAAAACGAGGAGGGTCGCCTATTCCTGATATCTTGACAGGGTGTCAGCATTAGCGTTCGCAACCCCTGGACGGCTACTAATGGTGAAATCATATACTTGTAGGGCGAGAATCCACCGAGCTAATTTCTCTTTCTGATTCGACATCACATGAAGCCACCGTAACGAATCATGGTCAATTTCTATGAAAAAAAGCCGACCCACCAGGAAGTAGTGGAACTTGGATATTGCCCATTTTATTGCTTGCGCCTCCTTCTCGATAGTGGAGTATCGACTCTCAGCGGATGTCAGTTTCCTGCTAAAGAAGCGAAAAGGATATTCCTGCTCGTCAGCCCACTGGGTCAAGACTGCTCCCAGTCCTTTGCCGCTCGCATCAGTTTGTAGTATGAAGGAACCGCTAATGGCCACTTCTGCTCGTCCCGATCTCCTTCATTGACTACTCGGTAAAGGATTTCATCCCTTAAAATGATATCTTTTGTCTCTTTAGGTTCGGCCTTAGCCCGCACCCAGAACTCTTGCAAGGTCTCATCTATCCTCTGTAACTCAGCAAAACTTTTCCCTTTCTGTCCAGGTTTCCTGAGAGCCTCCTCTCCGTCTGACTTGCCTTGAGAAGCGGCCTTCTTTTCTCTACGCCTCTGTCCCCGACTCTTCCGTGCTTTTCCTCCTCCAGAAAAAATTGAGTCGTCGAAGTCAAACTGTCTTGCCTCCGAAATATCCGTTTGTAACTCAGCCGGCTTGCTTGCTCTGGCTCTCGTTGTCACAAACACATCAACTTCCGAATCTACCAGCCTCGAAAATTCTGGAAAATTTTTCCCTATCAGGAACTTCTTTGGGATCCGATCCGAGACTGCAACCTTCACTGGAAGTTCAACAGGCAAACCATCTGCTTGTTTCACCCGTACATCCACTACTGTCGTAGGTTATTCGTGTGTGTCGCCATATACACACCTTAGGCTTCTAGACTCCTCCCATCACCATGACTCGTCCGGTACCAGCTCTGAGAGCAGAAATGCTATGTCCGCTCCACTGTCCACCCGCATTTCAAAATTCATTCCTTCTACTTTGCCATGAAGCACTACCGCTGCCCCTGCCGACTCTTGGGCCTTTCCGGGCTCTCAGCCAGGAAACCCTGCCGCGTATTTTATGGCTGCTGCTTTTTTTTCGGACAGTTCTTCGCAAAGTGTGACGTGTCATCACACACAAAGCAGGCTCTCCTGTTTCCTGCTCGGTGACTCTCACGTGAGCTTCCTTCCTTGGACTCAGCTCTCGCTTGATGACTACTTTCCCCTCCTTTACGGTTGCCGTCAAAACTTCTCTGTTTCCTTCCCTTCTTGCCCGGACGCTGGTCTCTGTTATCACCACCCATCCTCAAACAATCTTTCGCTGTTTTACGAGCTACGGCGCTAGCTTCCGCAAAAGAAAAATCTTCTTTAAGAGTTTTAAACCGCCTCTCATAAAGGGCTACCTGCAGGTGGTACTGCACTGTCTCCGTAAACTGTTTCACCTATAATAGCTCAAAAATTTCTTCTACATCCTTCAATGGCACAACCACTCGGGCTGTCCAGGCGCTTGTTGCCACCAGGTTCTCTGCCTGCGCTCTCAGCGATGTTAGACTGAGCCATCGATTGAAGTTGGTTGCCAGCTCCCTTGCGAATTCTCCCTAGGACTCCTTTTCTTCCACCTCGGAAGCGCATGCGATGCGTTTCATTTGTGAGAGAATACTTATCAAGTATTGCTGTCTTAACAGCATCATAATCAGCAAATGTATACACCGATAAACCTGACATTGTCTCCAGTTCGGGACCGAATACAACGGGATACAGCTGTGTAGCCAACTGTTCCCTAGGCCAGCCACTTGCCGTCGCAGTGCTCTCAAACATGCTTAAAAATGAGTCTATGTCGTCACTATCTGTCAACTTCATTAGTTTGGGCCTAATTGTTGCTTGTGCTGCTGTAGGCTGCAGCTGATTTGTCGAAGGTTGACCCGCCAAGCTAGTTGTTAGGGCGTTTAGTGCTGTCAGAAGCTGATTAAACTGTGCTGCATCCATTGAAATCGGATTTTTATCATCAAAGATCTGAATAATTGCTGAAACTTTTGGCAATACTTCTGTCCCTAACTTTCCTTCCACTTTCTCTGTCCTTGCCTTACTATCTTCTGTCTCAGAAATAGCCTCAGGCAAAAACTTCACACTCTGTTGTTCTCCCTTCTTGTAAGGACATCTGATCCCCTCCACCAGGCTCTCAGCCCCACTTAAAAACTATATTTGCCTGAAATACCTTTTCCGTCTTAGAGTTAGACTCTTTAAGAGGGTCTACTTTAGTCCTCCTCTTAGGAATTGCTGATGCTCCATCGTTTAGAGTGTCGGGTAATTTAACGTGAACTCGCCCCAGTGAACTGGACCTAGTCTGTCTCAAAGACTCGGTAGGATTTTCGGGCTTACGACTTCACCCACCTTAGGCTACAAAAATGTTTTGTTTTTCCTTTATACTAAAATAAAATTACTATAATCTCTCTAAGGTTTGCGAAAATATTGCCTTTCTTTCCCGCCTCAATTACCGACAAAATGTCACTCCAATTTGTCGACATTTAGGAAAACAGGAAAATTTGGTAGGCGGGTTTCATAATATAATCAACTGGAAAGTATAGACTTTTCTCAAAAGTCCAAAAGGACAACTTAAGTGCTATAAAAACAGCAAATTGTTGTAACATTAATTACTTGATCAAATTTAGCTTTTCTCAAAAGCCTAAATTGAAAATTGTAGTTCTAAAAACAGCAAAATATTGGTAACGTGAATTAATTAATTAGGTTTAGACTTTTCTTAAAAGCCAAAACAAAAAACTGAAATTGCACAAACAGAAAATTGTCGGTAACGTGAATTAATTGATTAGGTTTAGACTTTTCTCAAAAGCCTAAATGGAAAACAAAATTATGCAAAACAGCAAAATGTCGCTAGCGTGATTAAACTAATTACCATTAACTCAGGAGCTCTTCAAACGGGATCACTTGCGGGAATAGAAGACACTTTGTCCCTATTACAGATCTACCGTTCAACATCTCTCCAAATTCAGGGATCTTATCCCGCCGCCAGACACCAAATGTGGCAACTTTTACCACCTCAAATATAAACGATATAATAAGAACGCTAGAATTGAAAAGTAGTTGTTTCTCTATCTCTTTGTCCACTAACCCGATATTGGTTGGTTCAACAATTCGGGATAGACGCAAAGTAGCATTAAAAAAAACTGGATAGTCAAGATCGCGCCTGTTTTCGGGGGGTATTTCCTACCTTTTCCTTAAATCATACAAGTTTTTCACGCCCAAAACTTTTGATAAATACTTTAACCCTTGAAAAGTTCTACAGATCTAATTCAAGATAAAATTAGTTTTGGAAACTACTGACGGGGATATCGCTCCTTAGTTAAGGTAATTAGCCTAAGCGTTTTTTTTTTATGTTCGTATAAAAAGCCGTTTTTCCGTTATGTCCATTTATTATCATTAAATGAATTTAAACAAATAAATTACGTGCATAATTGCATTGTTGACGATTTTTCGTCGTCCTAACCATTGGTCTTATCATGTCTCTCTGGTTCTTTTGGAGACAATGACGTTAATTCACGGAAATTGTGGGGCAGGTGGCAAAATTTATATTTCAAATCCCCGGAGGGAACAATTTTTTTTTTTTTTTTTGTTAATGAAAAAACCTATTTCAACTAAATATAAAAGACGCTTAGGGGAGGGGGTGAAAATATCGGATGAGAGGGAGTAATTACTCCCCTCAAGTGACGCCTCTGTTTGAAGGGCTATTTTAATTCAGTATTGGGGACCTCAAACTAGCAATTGTTGTTTGACATTCAACATTTATGTCAACGTTTCGGCACTGCAGCAATAACTTCTTTTCTCTAAAACATATTGCTGTTTTTGAAAACGAAAACCTATCAATCTTCTTTTTTTTAGACTTGAGAAGTTTATATAACAAAAGTTTCAAAGAAGCCGACACAATATCCTACACAAGTTTCAGCTGAGTAGTAGTTCCTAAGTTTCTGTTTGTCAAAACTTGGAGTTAGATATCCGCCTACTCTTCATTCACAAATAAATACACTTTCCCTGGGGAAATAGAATGTTGCCATAGAGATATCCTTTCGGATCTCAGCATCTTAAATATTTAATGCCAAAAATGCTTACACTGAATCGAAAATGGGAAGAAAAGGAAATTATTTGAAGTAAGTTAAAGGCTCAAATCAAACAATATTTTCAGAGAAGGGCCAATGTCAAACATTTTGTTTATTTTTAAAGAGGGAATATAACTATGATTATAACCAATAACCATGATTGGCAGTGCCTCAAATTTACGAAAAGATAAATTGAAAACGAATCAGCCCCACTTAAATAATATTACAACGATAGAGCAACAAACTTATTAAATTACTGAAGAATTTCAATAAAATCAAAAAATTAAAAAAGTTAAGTATATTTTATACACAGATTTAACTGGAAAAAAAGCCTTTCTACATAAAAATCAACAAGGTCGTTCTACCTAAGGCAATTAAGCTGACTAGATAGTTCCAATGCCCAACCAAAATGAAAAGAACTATCATCTTATTACACTTTCCAAAAGAGACATACTAGTGAGAATTTTAGGTACCTATAAATACTACCCAACAAGTCCCTATACTCTAAAGACTCAGTTCAAAACGCTGCCCAGGTCGATACGGCTAGTAGCATTCTATAATAATTTGACTCACAAATTGATCAACTAAGTAGGTTTTGTACTAATATTCTTTCAACATTTTTAAATTTATTATTTCATGCTTCAACGTACTAAATGGGGTTGCTTATTTTATTTTTGATATATTTAGAAATTTTTATTATCAACATACCTCCACACAAAGAGGGGCTTATTGGGACCTATTATTTCAGCCTATTGTTCTGAAATAAATACTTAACATAATGGCTAAAATAAACTGTAAGTAGCAAGAGGAATCAAACACTAATCTAGAAGAAAAATGGTTTATAGGTTAGAGCCCCCAAGATTATTCATCAGATTTTTGTCACAATTGAACTCAGAGATCCTAACGAAAGAAATTGCCCTCCGTGCCATTATTCAGCCAAAAACAACAATTTTGTACCTGCCAAGTCGGTTGAATATCCCAGTCAGTTAACAGTTATTTTTCTAAAGATACTTGGCACGTAGCCTCCCATCTTACTAGGCCTTACCATGTCAAAGATATTGAGGTAATACACGTTATTACATGCGAAAAAAAAAAAAATAGAAAACAAACTTTTTTTCTGTTAATTATTTATTTATTTCAAAACGTATAAAATCAACACAAATATCCACTGAAGTTCTCTTATGAAATTTATACGTGGCAGGCAAATCATATCTAAGCTGAGCCAAGACAGAGGCATTGCATCCCCATTCTTTGGCCCTAGATACAACATGTTGCCTCGTAGATGTCTTGTGTAGGGAATAAACATAATTATTTGACAACTCAACTGCAACTTTAAGAAACTTCATGTCAATGCCAGCGTTATTTTTGGTGCCAAATGGTGGGTTCATAACTATGGTATCGAACATCCCACGGTAGCTATCATTCAATTTTGTCACATCACATTGAATAAAATCCAAATTACTTAATTCATAAGATTCAACGTTAACTGACGCAGTATTTATAGCATCAGAATCAATGTCAAATCCAATGACAGCTTCTGCACCAACTAAACTACTACCTATAGAAAGTATGCCACATCCACAACCAAAATCTCCAACAATATTCCCACTTATATCGCCAAAGTTATTTTCAATTGTAAATAGCATACAGGCAGCAATATGAGGAGACGTAACGTATTGTTCTAAACCTATTTTTGGATTCTCGAATCCTTCCGTATCTTGAAGTGCTGATTCTAATTCTTTGCGCTTCATTTTCCCGAAGGAGCCTCAAACCGTGGCAATACTGGTAAAACTAAATTACCAAAGTTAGAATCTTGAGGAACAAAATATCCTAGTGATTGACTATTGGCGTGTTGAAGAGCTGATCTCTGAGCAGGAGAGAGTCCTGGTGGTAAATAATCAATCCCTGCAGTAGCCTGCAAACAAAAAGGGTCAACGCTTTATCTCCACACAAACACTTTATCTCCACACAAACTTCACAAAATTCAATCAAAATTAAAGCTTTCCTCAAAATAGAAAAAATCCGAATTTGGAAATTTAAACATTTGTATATTTAAACATTAGGAATTTCTTTTAGAATTTCCTGAAAATTTAAAAAGATTCAGAAGTTCGATATGAGGTTAACAAAGAGATAATTTCAATATGAGACCAACATTAAATGACCCTTGCATGGTTTATTGTCACTCCTAGGAAAATTTGTTTTGTTTTTTTCTTTTTTTATGCTAGTTAAAGACTAAAGAGGCTAAAAAAAAAAATTCTGAAAAAATTACCCAGAGATTATGCAAATAAGGAGATTTTTTCTTCCTCTTCCGCAATTTCCATACAAGATAAAAGTTTTGAATTTATAACTCCTACTGTTCATTATCTACAAACCCCTAACCACAAGACAGGCTAAAGAAAAAAAAATCTACATAAGCACTAGAATTGTTCTGCAATATAATAAAGTGGGGCGAGAGTAGATAACCTTGAAATCGAAGAGGGTAAAAAAATTTTCATTATAAATTTGATGAGAAGATTATAAAGAGGGAATTAAGACGTGAGATTCCTATTTTCAAAAAACTACCCTCATACAAAAATTCAAAAACATTGCGCATACTGAAAAACCACAATTCATCTTGTATTCTTAAATTTCTTTTTATTATAAATCATTGTTTTAGTAGATAAATAACGAGAATAAATTATATACTCGTCCTTTTCCAGTTTGGAGAAATATTAGACTAAAAATCAAATTAAGAAAAGCATACCAATCTAAAGTTGATATTTGTTACTTTTCCTGCAACTCGAATACTTCATCATAACAAATATTAAAACTGATGCATTGCAGAGTTAGTAGGCTTACCTAAGGGATCTGTAGTTGTCCCCAAAAAAGTTGGTAGCCCTGTACTTTACTAAGATTTTACCATATTATATAACAAAAAGGAATATTAATGAAAATCAGAGAAGACCACAAAATACAGCTAGTCAGCATAAATGTGAGCTGCCAAATTTTCAAACGTAAATGAAAGGTCTTTATTTATGTACGTCTAAATTGGCAGATTTACATATTGTAAGTTATTAATCAAAGGATTTCAATTGATTAGAAATAAATATTAGGTCTCAGTTCATTCATTAGTAGATAATTTTTTTTTTTTTGAGTAATATTTCCTGATGATGAGGCATTTTAATTAAAATATTCCAATAAGTTTAACACTCCCAAGCCGTACAAAAGGCAGGATTTAGATTTTCTTCCTGAATGTAGATTTTCAGGAAGAGACGGGGGGGATGAGCCTTGGGCCAAGTTTCCAAATGAGATTAAAATCTTTAGGGCAGCCCGCATTTCTTGGATAGATACATTGTCAGAAGCTCAATGGAGTACCTGAGACACCAGCTTATAGCAAAAAGATTCTGAAGTTAGTTCCTTGTGATACTAGCTTCATAATTTTGACACTGTTTTTTTTTCTACTTTTGGTAATATTTTATTCTATAGATTATTTGTAAAAAATCCTGTAACTGAAATGGAAATTACTTATCCATACTAAAATTTCGGCATTTAGAAGCATTAGTTTTCATTTAAGGATAATAAATACTAAACATTTTTTAGGCAAATACTAACAAGTGTTATTCAAATTTTTTATAAGAATTTAGGTTTTGTATTTAACAGTATTTTTGTCGAGTGTTGTTCACAACACAGGATTTTATAAATTGGGATAAAGTAAAGAATAATATTAATAGTTCTTCATTTATCCTGATCAGAAAAATCAAAGGAGAAAAACTCTATGATTACCTGCAGCTGAGTGTTTGACCCAATAGTAGGGGATATAGCACTTGATATTGGTAACACACCTTGCTTCAGGAGTTTCTTCTGAGCCTTTACCTCTTCAAGTACTTTGTGGGCAGGGGATTCTAGAAAAAAGGATATATATAGTTCTTTGTATCATTAGCCGTGTGCTAGTTAGTTTTTTACAAAAAAAATTCAGAATATTTTGGTTTTTTAGTAAAGCAAAAATTACAACCTAGCCCATAGGGGCAGCAGTCCGACTCTTATTTCAGGTGGTTCTTCTTCTTTTTAGGTTTTGACTTATTTGTCCAAATAATTTCCTTTTGTTTCATTTATTTGTTCAGAGTAATTTCTGTTTGTTTTCAGGGGCACTTGATTATTCATTTTAATTGCTGTTGGTTTTAGGTTTTCAAGACACCAGTTTGTTTAAACATCATAGCCAATATGCAGATACCCAAGACACTACAAAAAAATTAAGATTGGATAAGATAAAGTTTCTTCAGCCAGAGGGCAACTTAATGCTACTTACTTGTGCTCACAATAAGACTGGGCAATTCCGCCTCATCTGGCATCTGAAGAAATCCTTTAAGTGAGCTAGCTACATCTACTAAAGTATCTTAAAGAGAGTTAGACGAGGAATTGGAGGATTTGCCATGGTGATTTAACTAGGATGTATTATATGTGCATCTACTAAATAGTTACAGAGCCCTTTCCAGGATTTTTTGTTTGTTTTGTTTTATCAGATCCAACCATCCCTCACATACTATCCAAAGTTATTGTTGTGTGGTGGTACCTTCAAAAGCAACTAGAGAATGGTTTTAACTATCCCTGCCTTGTGGTCACTATTAATGGGTGGTCTTAGATTGCATCTCTCCAGCACTCTAAGAAATTCGGAAGGTCCTGGGCCTATCTCTACTCCTCACCTATTTCTAGCGTTTCAACGATTGCTTAGAAGACATACATAGGCTACCTGCACTGACTTTGGTAGAATAAGTCTTTCTGTTATTTTTGATTTGTGTCTACTTTGCTTTGGTTCAAGATTTCGAAAACACCATTTTAATGATTTGTGTATGATTTTAGGCCATACCGTACTGAGAAGTTTTCAAATTTAACATATAACTCTAAAACCCTAGAAGTCATAATCTAGCAAAATGATAAAGCTCAAAACGTTTCCCTTGGGTATTGTTTATGATTATTAAAAAAAACGATTTCCACAAAATAAGTTTTTCAAAGAAAAGTAAAGAACTCCATTAAACAAAAAATGAGCAAAAATAAAATCAAATAATCTACCAAGCGGGTAACTACCACAAATCAGCATCGATAAATAAATGAAACCCAAAACGAACAGAAATTACATTAAATAACCGAGTCAAACTCAAAACGAGCAGAAATTAACATAAGTTGGGATCAAAACCCCTATGCCTTCCCAAGGCCAGAACAAAATTTGTACTTTACTGAAAAAAATATAAATGTTTTTACTTTTAAAACTTTAATAAATCAAATAATATTAACATTTTTATTACTAAATATCAGTATATGTATATTAAACTGACAATGCACATTCATTTGTATTTTTTTTCAGTAAAGTGCAAATTTTTGTTGCCAACATCGTTCTTTACTTAGGCAGCGCGATTGCACTGCCTATCTTTTTCTGAAAATTTCACATTATGTCACACAGTTTGTTACAGTTTGTCAGATGCTATTGCCTTTTAGGGGAGGGAAGAAGTGAATAGGCTATACATACTCAAACAAACCTTCCTATGCCCTAATTTAGGCAATGGATCCGTTCCAAAAGCTGCAAACACCCAGCTTGTCTTTTTCCTATGTTTGGGGCTATGGGCTTTCTAGTTTATACTATTTTACCCTCTTCTTATTTCCCTGTTCTTGTTGCAGTGAAGTATGGCTCGCTGTTTACCTACACCTCAAGATAAGATAATATAGCAATTGTTGCTGGCATGCTTACTTTTCACTGGTAATACCCTACCGGCATGGTATATACTACCAGAACACTTAGTTTTTCTTAGCATTTCTCAATGAAACACACATTTTTCAGTTGGTTGAGCAGGTTCCAATAAGTGGTTAATCAATGACATCTACGGCCTAATTTGGGTAAATTTTTGACTTTGACTTTATTCAATATAAACACACAAATAAAACACAACTCCAGGGACTGATCAATGATCCCAAGGGCCTAAATGTAGTCCCTAGAGAACTCGAATATGCATACAAATACTATCACTAATTATTGACAAACAACAAATTGACAAACAAACTAACTTTGAAAAAAAAAATACTGAAAAAAGGCACTAAGCACTACATAAAAAAAGAGAGAATCCTCCTAAAAACTATTCATCTGTACTAGTAGAAAGAAGATGTTTCTTGTAATTGTATCGAAATGACGGAACTGAAACGGAATCTTTTATTTCCAGTGGAATACTGTTCCATAATTTAACTCCAACGTATTTTATAGAAAAAGCTGCTCTTTGCGTGTGACAAATATCCGAGACAAGAGAAAAATGTGTAGATGACGACGTTGGATAAGCATGATAATATGAGGATAAATGAAAAAGGACAAGTTGTGTTAGTCCTGGGGGTGCTAGACTATTCGAGTATTTATACATGAAAACAGCAGTTTGGAGCTGGCATATTTGTCTTTCTGTTAGCAACTAAGATTTAAGAAAAACTTCTTTAGTTCAAATTCAAGTTCAATATCGGTTTTAATTCAAAAAAATATATATAAAAATACACTTAACTCAATTCCTTATGCATTGATACACGTTTGGGCCCGTAATAATTGCACACTCTAAATACAGTGTGGCCTCCTGTCCTCTCCAATTTCCGCCCTTAACCGCCATCAAATAACAATAAATTTAACACGACTTCTCCTCCGCTCAGTCCCCTTGAAGTATCAAACTAAAATATAATAAATAATAATAATATCAAAAAATTCTAGACACAATAATAATAAAATAAATCTAGTAAATAAATGTTTAATCTTTTAGATATTTTTTTACATTCTTTTTAAAGGAGCCGAGAGACGTATATGACTTCAGCTCTTGCGTAAGTGAAGTCCACTCTCTAGCACACACAATTCTAGGAGAAAATTCCGACCTAGCGGTCGGTGTCGGGGGTATATAAATGTCTGATAAAGTTCGTGTATTTAAACTATGGATTTGTGATGCTAGTGTGAATAAGCCTTTAAATGGTGATGGGGTTGTTCCTGACAAATATTTAAAACAAAAAATGGTGCAAGATAGTCTGTAAAGTGATGCCATTGATAGTCTGTTCGGTGCTGGGCCTAAAATTTGAAGTACTTTGTAGTGAAGTGAGTTTAGTCTCTGTAAATGTGTCTTGAGAGTGGATTGCCAAACTGTAGAACAATATTGAATGTGAGGCTTGATAACTGCATTGTAAATCAGAATCAGCGTTTTTTTTGGGAAATGGTGACTGAGTTTTCTCAAGATTCCAAGGTTCCTTGAAAGCTTCGTCTCGACACTTGCTATGTGGTGTCTGAACGAGAGGTTTTCGTCGATTATAACCCCTGGGTATCGAACGTGTCCTTTTTCTGGTCTCTTGATAAGTCCACGAGAGGTTTCAATACCAATCACATCAGGAGCTAGCGAATCTATACGTGAAAAAAATAAAACACTCGATTTGTCAATTTTGATGACTAGACGAGTTGTGTCCATCCACAGGTACGTTTCTCCAAGAATGTCTTGTAGCTTCGTTTTGAGAGACTTGATGTTCCATTTCGAGCTTGCCATAAGTGAATCATCCGCAAATGCCGTTAGTTCGTCCTCGGCTTCTACTAACCCGGCGTCGTTTGGGGCTGACATAGTTTGCAGCAATAAGGGCTACGACTTGCAGGAGTCAGTACTTGCTGAAGATCGTTTACGTGAACGAGAAACAATACCAGTCCCAGTATAGAGCCCTGTGGCACCCCGTAGTTAACTACGACATCATTTGTATGGTCATTTCCTGTGTAAATTCGACAATTTTCCAGGTAACTTAAACCAATCTAGGACTTGGCTACGAACTCCAATATGATCCAGCTTTCCTAGTACTATTTCGTGGTGCATGCTATCAAACGCTTTCTTAATATCGAGAAGCAGTGCTGCAGGTAACGCAACCAAATCTAAGATTCTGTTTACAAATAAACTTAGTGAAGTTCTTCGGTTGAATGGCCAGCCCTAAACCCGAATTGGCGGCTGTTAAAAAAGCCTTTGGCCTCTAAATATTGGTAAAGCTGGTTTTTCATTGGCGCTTCAAAGACTTTCGAGAAAACTGATAAGATTGAGATTGGTCTATAAATTTCTGTGTCTGTATGACATCCATCTTCGTGAAGAAGTATTATCTTTGCCTTTTTTTACATTTCAGGAAAGACCCCTTTATCTAATGAAAGATTTACAAGGTAAGTTAGAGGCTCAGCAATGGTCGTCACTACTGCTTTCAGTGCCTTTGTGTGCACCCGGTCGAAACCTGAAGCAGAAGAGCCCTTCAAATTTTTACGAGTATTTCGAGCTAGTATTAAGTTTATTTAAATAAATTGACTTTACAGCTCTATTTTGTAAGATTTGAATTCTCTTTAGATTTCAACAAAAAGAATTAGCCCAAACGTAACAAATATAATGCATACAAGGATAAACAAGAGTAAAATAAAGGGTTCGCAAAACTTTTTGGGGAAGGAAATTTTTAAGTCTGTGAAAAATTCCAGCTCCTCTTGCGATTTTTATAGATAATGAATTTACATTTTCTTTCCATGACAATAATTCATCAATGATTGCACCTAAATATTTCAATTTTAAAACCCTATATATCAAATGTCCATCAGCTTTTAGAGTTAGTTCAGTGTTTACCTTTTTAATAGTAGAAAAAATCATGTAATTTGTTTTTTTAATATTAATCAATAAAGGGTTACTCCTCGTATTATTAGATCATTCAACGCACTCTCCATGGTCTTAAAAAGGGTTTCAACATTTAAAGCTCGGAATAATAAAACTGTATCATCTGCGAATGATATTGTCAAACAATCTTTCATCAAATGTCCTATATCCGCGGTATAAATGAGGTAAAGCAGTGGCCCTAAAATCGACCCCTGTGGAATTCCGCAAGTTATTATGTGCTCTCGTGATCTTTTTGGTCCAACTATAACGACATGTGACCTATCTGGTAGATATGACTACAATTCAGATCTTCTACAGTTACAAAATTAGATGATATTACTTCAATAGCAGTTGTGAACTTTGAAGATCTTCAGTACAAGCATTTTACAACAATACATGCTAATTGAATTTTAGGAGACTAAAAGTTGAACCATCTTTATTACAAGGAAAGAAAAATTATTTTATGAGCCAGTAGCTGGTACATTACAATACATTGAGATAGCCTGTTACAATACATTGAGATTGTGTTGCCCAAAAATATAAGAGTTTATTCATACTTGGCGGCTTTAACTTACCTGCGATTGAGTGGCCTGAGGGATACGGCCACACAAGCAATATGGTAACAGAGTTTTTTTTGGACTGCTTAGAGGAACACTCGTTATTCCAGGGGTGACGTTTCCAACAGGATTTCAAAAAGGAGAGAATCCTTCACTCTTTGATCCCGTTTTAATAAAAGATCCTGAGTCACTCATTAACATAGAATCACAACCCTCATTTGGAAATAGTGACCACTGCAATAAAATTACCGATTTTAATTTTACCCACAAACATCGAACCTAACTAAACATGTGTATACAAACTACAGTCAAATCAGGCATGAACTCAGTTAGTGTGATTGGTTATTCGTCAAATTTATGGAAGCAGAAGACACGTGGGAGATAATGAAAAATGTGTTGTTGGACACTCATATAAAAACACAACTATCACGTGGAGACGCAAACCGAGAACTCTCCCCTTTATAACCAGAGAAATCAAAATTGAACAGAACAAGAAAAGGAAACTGTCGAGGCTCATAAACCAGAACCCGCATAGGGCTGACTACCTAAGTAAGTTCAAAGCTGCAAGGAACAAAGTTTGAGCACTGTCCAGAAAATTGATAGAAAATTACGAGAAGGTCATTGTGGCAACCTCAAAAATCGACCCCTAGAAGTTCTGGAAATATGCCTCTGCACATAAGCCTGGTAGGCACATTGTTACTGAGCGGCTTTGTAATGGAATCCAGTCAAATGACCCACAAAAAAATGTTGATGCCTTGAATCACCAGTTTACATCAGTATTCACACCTGCAGACACTGCCTTCCTCCCAACCCCACCACACTACGTAATTAACATTCAAGTGTCCCCAATAGTAATGGTTAATAAGGCTGAGCTTCAATCTTGGCTTAAAAAGCTTAATCCAAATAAGTCTGTTGGGCCAGATGGGATTCATCCATGACTCTTAAAAAACCTCACACCCAATTAGTACTGCCACTCTCAAGGCTCTTCCAAAAGTCTAATGACACCAAATTGGACTGGAAAGTTGCCCATATCTATCCAATACATAAAGGAGGTGACAGGACCAAAGCTCCCAATTATTGGCCAATCAGTATTATCTCTGCTGTTAAGAAAATCCTAGAAGGCATTGTAAATGCTATCGTGCTCAAACATTTGGCCACAAATAACCTTCTATCAAAACACCAACACAGATCTTGACCAGGTAGATCAGTTGAAATAAATCTGATTGACTCATATAATCACACAACTGAGCTCTTTGACCAAAGTCTCCCAATTGATATGGTTCTGCTAGACTTTGCTAAAGCTTTCGATAAAGTCTGTCATCAAAGGCTCGAGTTGAAACTGAAACCAATACGCATTGAAGAGGTGGACTGGATTATGTTTTTCTTATAGAGAAGAAAGCAGAGGGTCAGAGTTTTTGGTGAAGGTGGTGCAGCTTTCTATTCTGAAGTAGCAGAGGTCTTAAGTGGGGTGCCTCAGGGAACTGTTTTGGGACCTACACTTTTCAATATCTACATTAACGATGCTCCAAAAAACGTGACAAATAAACTATGCCTATATGCTGATGACTCAAAACTTATTGGTCCCGTTGACACACAGCAGGGTGTAGCCTCAATAATATCTGACCATTATTGCTTTTTAAATTGGCCAATATATGGAGACTTGAGTTTAATGTTGAAAATTGCAAGGTTCTCCATTTTGGAAGAAATAACACACGATGGCAATATTCTGTGTTATCAAATTCCAGTGAGAGACAACTGATTTCTGAGAGTACCTCAGAAAGAGATTTGGGGGTTGTTGTGGATGAAACCCTAAACTTCAACTGCTACGCCCATGTTGCAGTTGCAGGGGCTAACCAGGCTCTTGGTATCATTAAGCAAACAATCACTAGTAGATCCCCAGCAATAGCGACTAAACTCTATAAAAGCCTAGTGAGACCTAGATTGGAGTATGGAATGTGCATCGCCACACCAACTAATAAATCAGACCAGATGGCTCTCAAACCTGTTCAAAGACGGGCGTCAAGAGCACCTCCTTGCAAGAATACCTCCTTTGCAAGAGCACCTCCTGCATGTTCCTCCTCCCGACTCCCTTAATAAGCTACGCAATTAAAGTCCTACAAACACCAATACATTAAATTAGATTATTTGTGGCATGGTTCTGTTAGTACAGTGCTGTTAATACTTCAGATTAGATTATCATGCGTTTGATTCCTGCTGGTATTTTTTTTTCAATCATGGTTTGTCTCTTCTTATGATTACTTTTCAGATAATCTACTTTTTTTTGCAAATGTGATGTAATCATTTTTGAAGCATATCCCGGGAAGGCTCATTTTAAACCTATTACTCATATATATGTGCTTTTTTATCAATTTGACCATCCATAAGTGCAATATAGCCCTAAAAACGGCACTTTTGGTGCCACTTCTTAAGTGGAAGAGTTTGGAAGCATAAAACGGTACCATTGCAATAATTATGGTCCAAAGCCCTTAACCGGAGGTTTATAAGAACCCCTCACATATAATCCCCCTCCAGACCCTCTTAGTAAGTTTCATAAATCTCGTAATGGTCTTAAAAGTAAAAGATTATTGCGAAAACAAATTAACTAAAACTAAAAACTTTTCAACTAAAAATCTACCAAAAATTAAGCTTGATGATCAACAGTTTTGAATTGAATCTTCACTCTGCGACGAAGCCTGTGTGCTAGTTTTAACGGCGGTAATTGAGGGAAAGGGATGTCCATGCTCCCTTAGTTTTTTTCTCCTGCCTAGGTTTCGAAAAACACCTTTTTTTTGGTCATTTCATTGGAAAAGGCTCTTTTTTCATTGTAAAAAAACAGGGGAAACAACCAAAATTGCACTTTGTGGGAATGTGCTATCAAGTTAAATTTATAAAAAGTGATTAGGTACAAATATAAGCTTTTAAATGAGCCCTTTAACAGCTCTCTTTACAGTAGTCTTCTAGTTTCTGCTAGTCAGTAGGCAATTTATAAAGCCTGTCTTCATTATGGCTTTTTCAGGCAAAGTTGGTCAAGTAAAAACAGTTTTTCGTTCATCTAAAAACAAACGTTCCTGAAAAGCATGTATTGTTTTGTAAAGTGTGGATAATGAATTATATGTTGTAGACTGAAAGTTTTTTTCAGCTGATTTTATTGGTTTGCATTCTTTTGTAGGTGACAGTGCAGTATATTTTACCAAACATCCATATTCAACTCTCTCCTTCCAACCTCTAGTACCTGGATGTAAATGATGCTAAAAAAAAAGGGAGATTATGGATGTAACCTAGGGTTATCTCCATGGGCACCGGCAGGGGGAGGGGCCATGGCCCCCCCCCCCAACCCTGGACATTTGAGACTATGAAGTAATTATAAGGAAGCCAAAGGAAAGAAAGCAGAATAGGGAAAAACCATGGAAAAAATGTGTGTTGCCCCATTGTTGGCTACCTGCCAATAGATTTTGACACTTAATAAGGAAAATATAGGTTCTAATTTGTGACTGAGTGATTCCTTTCCAATTTTCCAAAACATTTTTCTATATGATTTGGTTGGAGGAAAACAAAATCCAGTTCTTCAAAGTAATGAATGGAAAGTAAAGAACGAGTCTTGTCAATAACGAAACTATAAGAGCCTAACTATTGATAACATTCAATCAAAGAATCAGCTTTTCATGGTGATCCTAAATATGTATTTGTTTATTATTAATTAGTGCAGTATTTAGTGCACAAAAAAGTTCATTTAATTATAGAAAACACAAGGAAAACAACTTAATAAGGGGCAATTTTGGTAAAAATATGCTGTCAACTTTTGCTTACATTGCAAGAGTGCCCATCAGCTGATATATGAAGCCACTATAATCAGAAATATGTGCCCTGAACGAAATAATGCTAATTTCCGTATTTTCCCCCTGAACGGATAAGTTTGGTGTTTTATATTATCATTTTTTTTCCAGGAGTGATTATATTTATATAGTTGCCACTTTGAGAAAGATTTAATATTTTACAGTTATGAAGTATAAAGGTGTCAAATATACTGGCTTTTGGTATTCAAAATTAAATCTTAATAATAGAACTAAAAATCTTTATTTGATTTCCTTAATCTCAGTTTTAAAGTTTCCCTTGAACAAACTACTTTGATGATATGTTTCTTTTCATAAACACTGAGTCTAAAGGCATTAAATATTTTGGTGTTTGGTAGCCAAGTTCAAAACTGTCGATATTGTTAAAAAATATCTGTCCAACGCTTCGGCATTGCTCAACAGAACTGAATGCCAGCAGTTTATATCTTAGTTTTTGTAAGTAGGCTATTGTTTTGTGTATTTTTTGTAATTACTTAGTTTTTTCATTTTTATATACTTTTACTTTAATTGACATACTTTTTCCATTGCCTTTAGAAAAATGCTAGTCCCTAAAAAAAACAAGTTTTTTCAACTGAAAGTAAGAAGCAACATTAAAACTTAAAACAAACAGAAATTATTATGCATATGAAGAGGGTTGCCTCCTCCTCAACACCTTGTTCTTCATGCTAGAGTTTTTTGGCACTTTAAAAAAAAGTTACTACTACTATTGCTACTACTAACAACTCACTGCAGCACCAAGCCGTTTAGCCCTAGACGGTTGGCCAAAAAGAACAATCTTTGGCAATCTGTCATCCTTCATCTGCACAATGTGCACTAGCCACCTCAACCTTTCTTTCATTATAGCCCTAGAGAGTGGTATTGTACCACATTTTTCGTATAGCCTATTGTTTGAAATACTGTCAGTCAGCCGGGTACCCAGAACAATCCTTGAGCAATTTCTCTGGAAAACATCTAGCAAATCTTCATCCACTTTTCGGAGCGCCCATGCTTCAGAGGCATATTTGACCACTATCATCACTGTGGCTTCTAATATTCTAATCTTGGTTTGCAGACTTATCTTCCTATTCTTCCAAACCTTTTTTAACTGTGAAAAAACACCCTGAGCCATGGCTATTCTACTTTTAAGACCTTCACAGCTCCCACCATCTTTACTAATAATACTACCAAGGTAAGCAAAGCTGTCCACCTGATCAATCTTTTCACTACCCAACTTCACCTTTTCATCTTCACTTATTCCTAGCCTTATTGTTCTAATTAAACAACCCTTGTGTTTCATGAGCCGTTTTAAAACAAATTGGGACAAAGTTTAAACTTTAGAGTAAAGAGTAAGGTGTTGATGAGGGAGCAACCCCCTTCATATATGTAATAATTTCTATTCGTTTTTAGTTTTAATGGTCCTCCTTACTTTCAGGTGAAAAAACTTGTTTTTTTTATCAATTTCTGATCGTTTTTCAAATAATGCCAGGATACCTGGCTCTACCTCCACAGAAAAACACCTTTCCCATAGGAACATCCTCTGGACAATTCAATCCTGGCAAAAATTTACTTCTGGACAATTACCCTTAACATCGCCATGCGTAAAATTGAATTGGTAAAGAGAGAGCAAGACACATAAATAAATTTTGTATTGGAATTCTGGCAAATAAACACACATCTGTGATTTTTCTTCTGGTAAAAATTACAAAATTCCACATTTTTGCATATATGAGTTAGAAACCTCCACCTCCACAGTGGGGTTCTTGATATGCTGAATCTGATGGTGTGATTTTCATTAAAATTTTATGACTTCAAGGAGATCTTTCCCACTTTTTTCAAAAATCTGGCAAATTTTCTCAGGCTCATATCTTTTGATGGGTAAAACTAAACTTAATGAAACTTATATATCTAGAATCAGCTTATAAGTTAATTCTTTTGATATAACTATTGTATCAAAATTCTATTTTTTTTTTTAGTTTTGGTTACTATTGAGCTGGGTTACTCCTTGGGGTCGTTTGTTGGCTACCACAAAACTGTTTGATTACCCCTCAAAATCCAAACAGAGATGATTGACATGTTGATTGTTTTTCTGCATTACCAAAAGTAGGCCTATTGTATTTATAAAACTTAACAGTTTCATCAAATATAATTGAACAAATCAAAAAGGCTTTTTGACTAAAGTAAGGAACAGGTTTAAAACTTAAAAAAATAAAAATTACTCTGTATATAAGGGGGACTGCCCCCTTCTCAATACCCTGCTCATTAAAAAAAGTTTTTTAGCGCTTTTAAAATTTTTTTTTTTTTTCAATTGCATATTTTCTGAAAAAAATATTGGAAAAAAACAAACTTCAAAGTAAAGAGTAAGGAGCTTAGGAGGAGACAGTCCCCTTCAAACAAAGAATAACATGTTCAAATAGGTTTAAAATCTATCACTTGCTCTCAGTTGAAAAGCTCTTTTATTTATTTAACTTCTGATTGTTTTCAAATCATACCCAGGCCTAAGCAAGATATAATTTGAGGTACCAGTCCCTTAAATCCTAGGTTAATTTGCTTTTAAAATGTATAAGTCAATAATTGTATGCTGATTAGTACTGCCCTACATTCAAATTTGCAATTTCAATTTTGGATAAAATTTGAATATACAAAAAAAAATTGGTGATCAATAGCAATGTTGGTGAAAAGTCCTTGTTAATATTACTACTAAAGAATTTTGGCTGAAAACTAAGTTCCTAGCAGTATTTGCCACCCCAAAGAAATTTCCTGGCAGGGCTGATGACAACCTGTGTTGCCTTTTCCACCTCTGTGCTGGTAGATATAGGAATATAACATTTTAGCTGTATAGAGAAACATATTAATTAATTCCTAATCCCCCCTACATCTTTCAACATTTATCTGGAGCCTAATGAAGAGTAAGCAGTTTGTCCATTAAAATGTGCTTATGTAGGAATCTACCATACCCCACCTAAAAAATGACTCACCCCCCCCCCCCACTCCATTATAACTGATACGCCATTATAGATCCCCAAACGGAGCCTAATTTCATTACAAATAAAGCAAATCAACTTGGTTGAATCCAGTACTGCCACCATGTGCTGTTACGTCTTTTGCAACTGGGAAGCCTAAAATATAGTTATTGATACTATTAAATCAATTACCTTCTCATGATTTTAAATTGATTGCAAATTTGTCCTCTTCAGGGTAAAGTCAAAGTTTGGTTCCCTAAACCACATAAACTGTTACCCAACCACCACTGCTATCTTGGCATCTGCCTCCCCCCCCCCCGGGAAAATTTTCTGCCGGTCCCCTTGGTTATGTCCAGGCACAAGGAGTGGATAGGGGGGGGGGCTAGGTCACATTTAAATTTGAAGTTACCTAGAAATCCAATAAACAAAAATTTTCTGAATGTAATGTATTAAAAAATTATTATTCTAAAATAATTGAGGTCACTCTCTACTGGACACTATTTTATTAGTATTTTACATGCCTAAGTGTTCTTTTTAGCATATCTAAAAGAACATGCCTATGTTCTTTTTAGCTATTCTTTTTAGCTTTTTAGCTTATAAATTGTGGGGGAGCTGCAATTATATGTTCACAATTTCAGAATTTAAAAGCTATGCTTTACTTATTTTATCTATAACCCACACATACAAAAAGTACAAAGGCGGAATATTAATAAAAAACACAAGATAAAAGCATACAATTAATAAAATAAATGGAAAACTTCAACAAGATTATAGTGAGGAGGAAAATGCACATAAGCCATATCCAAGAGTTTCCCATCCCATATATTCAAGTTCAAAACAATATCTAAGACACCAAAATTATTTAACAGAAACTGTTCTTTTTCCCTGAACAAATGAAATCAAAATCAGAAAAGAAATCATCTAAAACATTGAAAAATAAAATTCATACCAAACAGATGGCAGAAGACAACTACTGTTTATGCTATCACAATTTAATTTATCATCAATAATAACTTTTTACCAATCTTTCCTACATACAGGAAAATCCATCCCTTACCAACACTTTAACCTCAAGTAACAGTTATATTTGTGCTTAGTTTATGTTTAAGACTAGCCACAATATCAGAATTAGGTCAACAATATTCATTTTATATTTCAAATTATAGTTTTACTTTATTTTTTTCAACTTTAAATAAGTGTACATAAACCAGATGGTTTTTCCATGTATATGTTATCAAGGTAAAGAAGTATATTCTGCCTCTTTTAAACACATCACAAGTTTTTCATAATAATATTCCATAACAACTCTACTATTTGCTGGTATGTGACACTGAAGAAGATGGTACAGAACACACTTAGTAAAAAGAAGAATAGTGCTACCGGGAATTTAGAGTGATATACTTGCTTTATTCTAGTTACTCTTCTAAACAACTTGAATTTTTTGCAAGAAATTTTTGTTCTTGATGGATTAATATCCAATGCAAATGATACTTAAACAGGCATTTTACCAAAACCTTGTATGGTGTCATGAACAGTAACAGTCATGTTTAGAGACATACAAGGACTATTCAGAAACTAGGGTTTGTTTTGTAATAAAACAAAAACTAGGTACAGGAAAAATATTTTATTAGGTATATCTGAAAGAGTGACTAAAATGCTACTTTTCTACATAGTCACCAAACAAATTAAGGCACTTATCATAGTGGTGAACAAGCTTCAAAATTCCTTTGTCATAGAAATCTGCGGCCTGCAATCTCAGCCACTCAGTGATGCATGCCTGGAGCTTGATGTCATCATCAAAACAGTGTGTTGCTAGCCAGTTCTTCATCTTTGGGAACAAGTGAGAATCACTCAGTGCTAGTTCTGGACTGTGGGGTAGATGTGGGAAAATTTTCCATTTGAATGAGTCAAGAAGTTTTGCAGTTCAATTGGCTGTGTGAGGTCTGGCATTGTCATGAAAAAACAAAATTTTTGATGATAACTTTCCTCTGCGCTTGTTTTGCACTGCTCTTCTAAGCTTGTGCAATGTTTGGCAGTACCAATCAGGGTTGATTGTTGCACCAGGCTTGAGAAAGTCAATAAGCAGCACACCTTGTCTATCCCAAAAAACAGTAGCCATAATCTTCCTTGCTGACAAGGTTCACAAAAACTTTTTGGGGTAACTTGTGTGCCCCCACTCTATGGACTGCAATTTTGTCTTGCAATTGACATGCTTCACCCATGTCTTGCCACCTGTTTCAATTTGATCCAGTAAAGAATCACCATGTGTGTGGTAGGCATCAAGAAATGTTAAGACAGCTCCCATTTGCTGACCTTTATGGGGTCTGTAGGCATTTTTGGCACCTATCTTGCACAAAATTTATGGTAGCCAAGCTTGTGAGTCATAATTTCAAACAACAAAGTCCATGAAACTTGTGGGAAGCAAAGCAAAAGCTCCATTATTGTGAAGCAATGGTTTTCATGAATCTTCTCATCAACTTTGGCAAGAAGATTCTCTGTCACAATGCTCAGGCATCCACTCCTCTCTTTATCATTCATGTTGGTTTGGCCATTTTTAAACTGGATACACCATTTTTGCACTGAACTTTCATTCATTACATTGTTGCCATACACTTCACACAATTGCCAATGAATTTCTATCAGTTTTTGCTAACAAAAACTGTATTATGGACCACACATCACAACTGGTGGGATTTGAAATTGCAGTGCACATTTTAAATTGGAATATTGGGAAAACAGGCAGCACAGAGATGTTCTTGTTCTATTAGCTGGATGCCAACTGAAGCTATGAGCATGTGCACACCAAAACTTGTATGCTAATCCACTGGAAGGAAAACCATCTATAATGCAGACTCAAGAATGCAATGTGATGTATGCAAAGCTGCAGAAAATTCAAACTTAAGGCCATAAGAAGATGTTCCTGGACACATCAGATTATAAAAATTAAGCAACTCATAAAAAAAGGAAACCCTTATCAATGGTGCCATTAATATTAAACATGATTGAAGAATTTAATTGGCATAATAGGACTAAAAACTTAAGGGCCTGGTGGTGGGGGTGGTTATTGTTTATTGCCAGGATAATGACTATTGGGTAAATTTTTTTTATTCATATTACTGACTCACAAATAGAGTAAACATACCACTTGATGCCTTTTTTTATGCTCTTTCCAAATATAATAATCACTTTTGTCAGAATGAATTTTAACCCCCACCCTTATATATACCAAGTCAGGGTATATATTTGCACATTAGGGGGGTGGGGGAAAGTTTAAACTTACCTCTCATTTACATCAGAAATAAAGTATATCCCCACCCCCCTAATGTGAAATATGTATACTGATCTTGCATATATAGGGGTGGGGGGATAAAATTCATTACAAACAAAAATGATTATTACATTTGCAAAGAGCATAAAAAAAGGCATCAAGTGGTATTTTTACTTTGTTTGTAAGTCATTAATATGAACAATGAAAAATTTACCAACTAGCCTATTGTACTGAAAAGGAGCATAAACAAAGGAATCTATGCTATTAGTACAACTATTATTTTATTGTGATATTTCCTTTAGAAAAGTGGTGCTTCTAGACTGCTAAAAAAAGGTGCTTAGTTTCCACCAAAACTGGTAGGCTATTCAAGGATTTTCAACTTGGTTAGCCAAAAGTATGTAACTTAGGCTATATTGCAATAAGACTTCTTAGGCTAATCAGAATACATTAAAATTTTGTTATAAATGGTGTCTGATTTTCATTGAAGCAGGAATTGAAGAAATCACAAGGCTGTTGATAACTAATTCAAGGCTAGTATTACATTTTGTTGAAATTAGCAACACCCAAATATCTTCAATCTGTGTGGCTGGAGAGCCAAGAATAGTCTGGGTCATGGGTCAGTGCCCTATTCAACCTTCACCCCCTAGAAAATAGCCTTCTGGAGTTTTCAAAAGGGAAGAAAATACTTTATGAGACTTTTCCTTATCATAGTTTAGGCTAGATTAGACAAACATCCCTGAAAGTTTCATTCACATAACTCAACTACTTTAAAAAATAACAAAAAGCCACTTGTACAAAGCCTAAGGCTATAATGTCCTCATGGGGGGCTGGGATGCAATTGTGACAGCAGGCTAGCAACAATATACAAGCAGTCTAGGCTACCACTTTTGTTATTATGGTACTTAGGATAGTTCAGAATTGGAATCTTGGTGCACAGTTCTTCTTCTTCTATTTCACAGCAGGCGGGCTTTTCAGTTGATACTATTTAGCCCTTTTCCTTTTGCTTCACTCTGTGGGCTACAGAGCTACTGGCTTGGTTGTCTCTTATTTACTATATATTCACATATATCTTTTAGTCGATGCTTTGACTCAAGGAGTTCAAATATAAGAAGGAAGATATTGGTATCTGTGCTCTGTGTGCAGGTATAGCCGGTCAGGCTCTTGGCTGATAGTGAGATTTTGTGGTGTTTGAAGCACTTTAACAGTTTACAATGCAAAGTATGCTGTGCAGACATCAGCATATTACATTCACATAGGCAGTGGTCAATTTTTTCATTATTCATAATACAATACCTGCAAAGAGGGGACAGGGGAACTGAACCGCTTGAATTAGGAAACTGATACGAGAATGCAAAAAAGTTTAGTCTATTTGTTCCAGAATGAATTCTAGGATAAATTTTAGAAAAATACTTATTGGGAAAGGGGGAAAGGGTAGGATTTTTCTTATTAAACATAATATCTGATAGTCTCCATTGGTAAATATCTCTAATGGGGATTGGTCTCCCACTTGGCTGGTCAATATTTATAGCATTTTTTGCTATTTCATCAACCTGATGATTACCACTTATACCAGAGTGGCTAGGAATGTACTGAAGATAAGTTCTTATGCCACTTGAAGCAAGATTATCTATAATACTAAGACAATGATAAGTGTCAATATCCAACTTATACTGAGGAGCTGAAGACAGCAACTCAAGGCTTGATAAAGAGTCAGAATAAACTATAATATTATTTGAAATAGCAATCAAGGGCTAATTTTTCATAAGGTATTCTAATGCCATGATTATGGCATTTAACTCTGCAGAAATTATAGATACATTATTATACAATCTCTCACCCATTGCAATTTGCAGGTGAGGAAGGAAGGCACCACTTGCTACCGTCTCATTCATTTTGTACCCATTAACAAAGATTTGGAAATGGTTTTTATAAGTAATTGTATTAAGTTCAGCAAATTTTTTCTGGACAAAAGCAATGGGGGTTAAATCTTTAGTCCACTTTGAGAAATCAGTATTTATTATTGAGGGGATGGGGACAGAGGGGATTGGGGGAAAGTAGGTGCAATAGACTTTGCGGGTACAAGAAACTTCTTCTGAATATTGGCATACTCATCTGCAATGCCTCTATACATGGCTGGATATCTTAACCAATTATGTAGGGTGAGTGAGCTATTTGATTCAATTTTTGTAAGATGTTTTATCAAGAAAAAGCTATGTCTCTCCCTTAATGCTGTTAATCCACTCTCCATAAGCAGAAACTTGGTGCTTGTGGGTTTCCTAAGACCAAATATGAGATGTATTATGTTGTTTTATATTGTTTCAATTTTTGCATCTGGGTCTTTGCACATGCACCATAGATGATGAGCCCATAGTCAATATGGAGTCTTATATGTGATTTATAGAACTGGAGTAAAGTTTTCTCCTTACAGCCCCAGGGTGTGGAAAGAAGTCTTTTTAGTATATTTGTTTTTCTATAGCATTTTTTTATTGTGTTTGAAATGTGGAGGTGGAAATTGAGTTTTTGGTCAAGCATGAGACCAAGGTAATTAATATGATTATCTTCTGGAATAGTTGTTCCATTTAGAGTTAGTCTTGCATTAACATGATTTTGCTTTTGGTGAAATTGGATTATTTTTGACTTGGTAGGTGCAATGGGTATATCTGAATGTTGAGAGAATTTTTCAAATTGGAAAAGTGACTTTTGCAGCTTTGACTGTGCAATCTCAAAGGTGTTGCCAGATGACCATAGTACCAGATCATCAGCATATTGTAGATTCGTGTGGGGGAGGTTCATGTCCCAGAGATATAGGGCAAAGAGGAGGCAGCTGAGGACTGCTCCCTGAGGAAGATCTTTGGTTATTGTCTTTTGGGGTGAAGAGGCTGAACCTAGGTATTTATTTAGCCTTGGCCCCCTCATAAGGAGACATATTAAGAAAACAATTCTTACTTTAAAATATGTATAATGATCCTAGTTCTTATATTATCCAAGGGGAGAACCTTTATCATAAAGTCTTTCCTCTAAAAATCCTCAAAAGTGAAAAAGTTTCCAAATATCACCATGTTCTTAATTCAATGCTTAAGTCTTTTGAAATTGCCACTGCAAACTGCTGCCAAATAAGTTGTTTTATAGATAGCATTTAGCACGTGTTTAACACGTGTGTCAAAAAACCTGTTTAAAGAAAAAGTAGTGGTATATTGAGATTAATTTTTATATTATTTCATTTCTTTTCATAACCTAACCAAACCTAACCTAACCACTGCTATTAATATTTTGTATTTACGCCACTGCTATTCGCCCTTCGCCACTGCTATTCGCCCTTTACCACTGCTATTGATATTTTGTATTTACGCTACTGCTATTTGCCCTTCGCCACTGCTATTCGCCCTTCGCCACTGCTATTCAAAAAATAAAATAAAAAGACCAGCATGAACACTATCTATAAAAGAACTTATTAGGCGGCAATTTAAAAAGACTTAAGCATTGAATTGAAAACGTGGTGATATTTGGAAACTTTTTCTCTTTTGAAGATTTTTAGAGGAAAGACTTAATTACCTTAATTCGCACTTCGGAGCAAATTAAGGTCCATACTGGATCTGATGACTTGATGATAAAGGTTCTCCCCTTGGATAATATAAGAACTAGGATCATTATACATATTTTAAAGTAAGAATTGTTTTCTTAACATGTCTCCTTATGCGGGGGCCAAGGCTAAATAAATAGCTGAACTTACCCAAACAATCAAACTTTGCGATTCTATCAAGGCTTTTGTAAGAGATGCTATTTTGGAAAGTAGTCCAAGCTTAGCAAGTTTAATTAAAAGTGTCTTGTGGGTCACTTTGTCCAATGGCCCTTTCAAATCTAGCAAAGCTGCAGTTACCACATATAATTCTTTTCAGGCGAGATTTCTTCAATTTTGGTAGTAAGCTTACCACTATATGACATCGAAATATGATGCTAGAAATTCACACTTCTTTGGTTTAAATATCTTACTTGATTAATAGGCGCATTGCCGAACTAAATAATTTTACATAAGAGCAAAGCACGCATTCACAGATTAGATACTTGACTAAAATCAACATCAAGCGTTTTACTCCAGTCGTAGCCGCTACCTGATGGTTTGACTCTTAAACTTTAGTTAATGTTTCATAAGTCCTGATATAGTCAGCACGTAAGGACTTATGAATTTGGAGAATTTCTCTTATTCATTTTAGAATCTGACAAGTCGCAACGATGTATTTACTTGTTAGGTTATTTAAAAAAATTCGGTTTAAGTTGTTTTGAAAATTTTTCGGACAATCTGAAAATTACTTAACTGACAAAGAAGCAAAAGATTTTCAAACCTTGTCAGAGACTTATCTCCCATCAACTGAACTATAATTAAGTATCATAATTCAATGCCCGAACTCACTCAAGATCATAGCGAATTAAAAGCAGGATTGGCAAAAGAATTTCAATTAACTCTTTAAAGGGTGAAAGGATTTATGAATCGTCTTCCTGATTGGTCAAGAGGATTTTCAAGTTGAATTTTTTTTCAACCTGTAATCATAACGCTAAGATTTTTCAATTCCTTAAAAAAACATCTATTCCTTGAATAATAATTTATTTGAAACAAAATGTTTTCTGATGTTAGTAAACTTACGTGTGCTTGAAGCAAAACCAGGCGTTTGCGATTCACCCGGCATTCAAACAAAGCTTCCTAATGAGGGTTTCCTATGATGGCCGGTCTTATGCCAATTCTTAGGCAAATTTTAGCTATTGCTTCTCCTATTTGTGGCCGAATAAATAGAAACCTCCATTAGGCTCCAGATCTTGTCTAACGAGCGACCATCAATTTTTAAGTTTCTCTGCTATCCTTCTACACCATATTAAACGAGTAAAATCTGTCTAATGAGGCTTTCTCTGGGGCAACGCAAAACGCATCCAAGCCAGTGGAGCCGGCGGAGCTTGATGACGCTTGACATTTTATCAATGCTGAAACAATGTTGGTGGATATTTTCAGTTGAAGTCTGATCTGACGTTCAGAAGGGTAAAATTGAATGCAGAAAACAGTGGTAAAAAACTTCTGAGTGTGTCCATGAGCGGCTTTGACGGGTCACAATTCAGCACCATAAAGTACGACTTCCCTTACTCTCAACTTATTTATGCTTATTTTTGTTTACAAGCTAATTTCTCGACGAACCCAGAGACGTTTCGAAGCTGAGCGAAAACTGCTTGAAAGGGCGAACTTAAAACTCAAAACGAACAAAAACTATGGCTATAAAGCTTGTGCAACATACATCTGTAAAAATAACTCCGATAAATCTACTTTTGATGTTTCCCTCTATTCTTGTAATTCTGAAAAACTAACACTTTAAATAAAAACACAAAATTGACGTAGCGAAATAGGTTTAGGAAGAGAAAAGTCCTTAAGTACCCTGCTGAAAATAAAAAGACTAATACAAAAAAAACTCCATTTAAGTTCCTGATAAAATTTCCTGACAACCTTATCAGAACTGCAGTTGACTTAACTCTAGCCCTTTTTAAAGAATTAAAAAAAAAAACTGAAATTTTCTTATGGAAGTAAATAGCAAAACTCAAAATCAAAACGAAAACAATTGGTTGTCTTTAGTTAGTGAAACATTTATCTGTAAAACTAGTCAATATTAATTGATTTTTGATATTTCCCTATATTTTTTTATAAGCCTAAGAAACTAGTGCTCTACTGAAAACAGAACACTGATGTAAAGATGCAGATTTGGTAGCAGAAAAGTCCTTAACTAACCTCCTTAGAGCTAATTTATCAGGTTTTTAATACTTTTTCACTATCCACGATATCAACGTATTTTAGTATGACGTTTTTATTTTCCAAAAACAATTCAGCAAGCTCAGTTCCTGAGATCACGACCAGTTTCAAGCACGCTCAATTCTGATAATTTTACTTCAAAAGGTTAGTTTTGTTTTTATGTGCCTTTTTTTCGTTTTTGGTTTTCTTAAATATTTATACTTCAAACAAAGCTTATCTTTCTCTTTAGTAAAGTAATAGGTATTGGGGTATTGGAAGGGCTATGAACCTTTTTTGTTGTGTTTCCAATATTACACTTTCAGAAGTTTTGCACAATTCCAATTCAAAAAAGTCATATATCTATCAATTTATATATCTACTGGCACTTGGGTATGAAGGGGTGCCAGAGAAGCCACAGATCGATTTGAAAATCCTTGCGTGATGGTGGTTCCACAAAAGAGCAAAATATTTATATTTTGTGCTATTAACTAGTGCTTTACTGAAAACTGAATACTGATGTAAAGATACAAATTTATTAGCAGAAAGGTCCTTAAGTCACCTCCTAAGAACATACAACTAATTAATAAGGTTTTTAATACTTTTTCCCTAGCCGCGACATCAACATTTTTTAGTATGATGTTTTATTTTCTAAAAAAATTTCAGCAACCTCAGTTTCTGACATCAGGACCAGTTTCAAACAAGCTCAGTTCTGATCATTTTACTTCAAAAGGTTAGTTTTTTTTTGTGGTCCTTTTTTTTGGCTTTTGAATATTTATACTTCAAACAAGGTCTATCTTTGCCCTTAGTAAAGTAATAGGGATTGGGGCATTGAAAGGGCTACTGACCTGTTTGTCGTGTTTCCAATATTACAGTTTCAGAAAGTTTTAACGATTACAGTTCAAAGGAGTCATTTATCTACCAATTTACTAAAAAAAACTGGCGCTTGGGTAGGAAGGGGTGCCAAAGAAGCCATAGATCAATTTGAAAATCCTTGCGTAATTGTGGTTCAACCAAAGAGCAAAATATTAATATTTTTGTTAAAATGCTAGTGGGAACAAAGAAAATTGGAAAGGCTACTGGCCGATTCTGGTTTTTAAATCCTAAAGATTGAAGATCCCTATGTGATTCTGGTTCAGGCAAGTTTGAGGATGCCCAACTTTCAGAAAAATGTTGTTAATGGGAGGGGATCAGAGTAACCATAGGCCCACTTTGTGTCACCAATTATACAGGAGGAAAAAATTTTAATGATTCTGCTTTAAACAGCCCCCAGTATCTTATTACCCCCATTAACCCCAGAAAACTTGGCCCCAAATGACTTGCAGATTAATTGTAATTAAGTGTGTATGGTTAGGCTGTTATCATATTAAAGCCTAACTAGATAGAGATTGTGTATAAAACATTTGAAAGCGAATCTGTGTTTGATATACTAAACAAGTGCCCAATAGACTATAGCTAGTAAAATTCAATAATCAATGGATGCACATGACGTTTCCCTCATTGGATCTGAAACTGACAAGTGTTAAGATAGCTTTTATAACTTATCGCAAAAAATTCAACCGTATTTTCTTGGTGAAGAGGGCCGTGACACCAGTGTTTTTTTTTTCACCAGTTTAATCGTGAAGAAAGGATCTACTACTAGTACTACTGCTACTAGAAAACTCACTGTAGCACCAAGTGTCGTGAGGCCAACAAAAATGCAGACGCTATTACTTTGTCCAAACGTGTTTATAGTTTCATTCTTTACCCACTCCCATGTTCCTAACGTTCCTAACAATATCTTATGGTTATTGCTTTAAATTGCTCTTTCCAAGTTTAAGAAAATTCGTTACAAAAATAAAAAAAGATTGAGTAATTCGTGCATGTAATGGAAGTGACTTTCTTGCGACAATAGGGATCGAACCTGAGCGGCTTCAGTCAAGCGGCAGAGTCATATCCACTATGCTATGACAAGGTACTTCTGTGTAGGATTTATCGACAAAGTGACTTGTGCAATTAAATATTTGGCGTAATCAGTTATTTGTGCGATCATTTGTGTAGTTCCATTTTCCTTGATATCCTTCCTTAGGACCTCTCTCCATCTTATTGGGGACGACCGGCCTAGATTGGGGACGGCCCTAGATGGACGGCAAATAACAACAATCTTATACAATATATTATCTTTTTTCCATAAAACGTGTCCTAGTCACCTCAACTTATCTATCCTTATAGCCCGAAAAAATTGAATAGAACTACATTTTTTTGTACAGCTTTTTGTTTGACACACAGTCATTCAACAGGTATCGAAAATTATTCGTACAGAGATAACCTGACCATTTTAGTCAAAAGACTCGAGAGATGCAAAAAATTTTTCATCAAAGGTGATTTGATCCGTATTGTTTTGTGAGTATGGGCTATACCTTGCAAATAGCCCGTTTAAAATAGGGGATTCATAGGAAAGTTAAAAAAAAACTTTTAAAAGTAATTAAATAGGCCAAATACTCCACTAAAATATTCTTAGAAACCATCAAACTATTTTTGTCAAATACTTGACCCGGATAGAATTCAACATTTAATTACTCTGGAAAGGGGTATTTCAGTGCTGAAAGGCCCAAATATAGCATTTCAGTTGTTTTCCGCTTTATTTCAAATGTATTTTCAGTAAAGAATACCCATTCATTATTGACTATCAAAAATATATAATATAAGAATTATGCCACTTCACGAGAGTAATAGTAGATTTGAATTCACTTTCAGCAGCACCACCATCTGAAATGTTACGTCTCCTGAGAGTCTTCTTTTTGCAGTGAAAATGCTCCGTCCCGTTGAGGAAAGTCTGGCTGCTGATGCAGATGATGTGCCAATACAACATGTAAGACCATGCTGTGGACGTAAAAAATCCTTAGCATGGTGAAATACAAGTTTAGGTGACTCAATTCCTTGTTTTTTTTTTCAGTAAAACACTTCAAAAATACACTTTAACAGTTGCAGCACTGTTACGGGTTCTCTCGCGAGGTAAAGGACAAGAGTCACCGCAGAGTTAAAAAAAAGACATCTGACAGACCTGTTTGAGTCAGGATTACTTTTCAACAGCCACGCCAATTCAATTCCAAAAAATTCTGAGCTAAGTTTCCTTAGTAGGAAATTACACACTTTAATCTTTAACGGTTGATCTATCTGCCTCTTCTCTCACGAAGTAGATGATACCAAATATAAAATGCGTCGGGAACTGCTTGGATTATAAAGTCAAAGCTTTCAGTTAATCATTATCGAATATCTTTTCTTATAATTATTAGTATAGGCTAAAGTTCATTCTTTATTATAAAATTATTAGTATAGTTAAGTTGCCTATTCATATTAGTATAGGCAAGAGTTCGTTCTTTATTATAAAACTACTTTTAGTTACTTTTTGATAAATCTGGAATGTAACCATGGTCTATGACAGATATTACGCTATAATTTGTAAATCTAGTAATAAAATTAGTGAAAAATTTATAAAAAAAAGGAAAAAAACAGGGGTTAATCCAATTTCGGTTTGCTATGAAAATTTTTTATTTATTTGAATAATAATTTATTTCAAAATTATTTTCATTTCAAAATATATATTTTATTTCTTACAATATTTATTTTATTTGAACATATTTATTTATTTACTTCATATTCGTTTCAATATTTATTTTCAAAATTAATTTGTTATTATTTCAAAAATATTCATTTCCAAAATTAAATAACAGAAGATGAAAAACTGTTTGATAAGCTAGACAGGGCTAATTGTCTCATCTCCAAGACTCAAAATTTCAAAACAAAACAAAATCTTTTACTTAATCTTCATTTATGACTAGGGAATTTAAATTTTTTATTTAAAAAAAGAATGGTAATCTAATAGCAATTGATGGTCTCGATTGTTTCCAGTCTGCAAGTCATATAAGATAATCTTTTATTTTTATAGCCTTTACTAAGTTATAAAAATTAAAGAAAGCTTGAGCTTAGAGATCAGAAAAAAAATACCTTTACTGTCTCGTTGGTCTAGTTTCACTCAGGCCTTAGAAAAGTCGTAAGAAAAGCCCACTAGTAATTTAGAGATTATTTTGTTTAGATTTCACTCGGAGGGGAATCGGTGAAGTTTTTCTTAGTGGAATACCAATGCCACAAATAATAACTTTTTAAAATAATTCTAAAGAAACTTTCGATTTCTGTTCGTACTTCATTTTAATAGCTTAATTTTAGACTGACAGCTACCGCTCTGCACCCCAAACTACATCGATGCGTCAAAAAACTATTTATATGATGGCCTGTTCGTACTCTGGTCACTGGGGGTTCCCACTTAAAATTGGTCCAAGAAACTGACCTAATTTGGGAAACTTGGGCGCTAGAACACATTTTCTTATTGAAAAAAACTACAAATATTGGAAAAAAGAAAAGAAGACCGGGTTAAAAACACGCTTTCTGTGCTTAAAACCATCTTTATTCTCTATTTCCTGAAACCGAAATAATGTTGGTACTTTTAAAATGTAAAATGTATATAAACTAATACTGTATGACTTTGTCCGAAAACATTGAAAAATAACCCAGTCTATATTGTTACCTTTATATAAAACATTTAATTTGCTATGGGCTAGAGATCTTTCTTTATTATATTTAATAAAAAAAACAAGTTTTTTTAACTGAAAGTAAGGAACGACGTTAAAACTTAAAACGAACAGAAATTATTCCATATATGAAAGGAGCTGTCCCCTCCTCAACGCCTTGCTCTCTACGCTAAAGTTTTTCACTGTTTAAAAAAAAATAGAGTTGTGAAAAATTCAAACTTTAGCGTAAAGAGCCCGGCGTTCAGGAGGGTACAGACCCTTTCATATACGGAATAATTTCTGTTCGTTTTAAGTTTTAACGTCGTTCCTTACTTTCAGTTAAAAAAAACTTGTTTTTTTTTATTCAATTTTTGAACGTTTTTGAATTAATGCAGGTTTTGATTTTGGCTCACCGTATATGAATAATTAAAACAAAATTTGAATATTAATTTTACTTTTATTTGGTTATAAATTAATGGCTTTCTCGAAACTTGTTTAATTTTATTTACGAACGTTTTTATTAGTAATAAATATACGTAACTTACGAATTAACTTACGTAACGAACTTCTATATTAATATATTTTTAATACGTATATTAGGGGGTTCGCCCCCTAGTCAATACCTTGCTCTTTAAGCTAAAGTTAAAATTTTGTTCCAAGTCTTTAAAAATGACCCCTTAATCACAAATGCCGTTAATTAGAATAAATAGCTCTTATGAAAGTACTAAATAATCTTTAGCTTAAAGAGCGAGGTATTGACTAGGGGGTGAACCCAATCATAAACGTAAGGTTTTCTGTCGTTTTAAGTTTTGATGTTGCTCCTTACTTTCAGTTGAAAAACTTGTTTTTTTAATATATAATTTCTGATCTTTTTTAAAATAATGCTGTGAAATCCGGCGCCCCCTTCATAGCAATGACCCTTCCCCCATGAAAACTTCCTTCATGGAAATATCCTCCCACATAACCCCCGACCCCCCCCCCCCCAATACCAGAAAAAAATCCCCCCTGAAAACGTCTGTATACTTCACAATAACCAATACTATATGTTAACATTGGGCAAAATTTATAATTTTCAGCCCTCCCCCCGGGGACTTCGGGGGAGTAAGTCATCCTAAAAGACATAGTTATCATATTTTGACCGTAATGAACAAAACAGCTATCTCCATATTTTGATCGGGTGACTTTGGGAAAAAAATGAGCGTGGGAGGGGACCTACTTGCCCTCCATTTTTTTGTCACTTAAAAAGGGCAATAGAAATTTTAATTGCCGTTCGAATGAGCCCCCCCCCCCTACGATATTCTAGGACCACTGGGTCGATACGATCACCCCTGGGAAGAAAAAAAAACAAATAAACACGCATCCGTGATCTTTCTTCTGGCAAAAAATGTAAATTTCCACATTTTTGTAGATAGGAGCTTGAAACTTCTGCAGTAGGGTTCTCTGATACGCTGAATATGATGGTGTGATTTTCATTAAGGTTCTAAAACTTTTAGGGGGTCTTTCTCCCTTTTTTCGAAAATCATTCAAATATTCTCAGGCGCGTAACTTTTGATAAGTAGGACTAAACTTGATGAAACTTATATATTTGAAATTAGCATTAAAATATGATTCTTTAGATTTATCTATTGGTATCAAAATTCCGTTTTCTACAGTTTCGGTTACCATTGAGCCGGGTCGCTCCTTACTTACAGTTCGTTACCACGAACTGTTTGAAAATGGTTGATCTGACTTTTTTTTTTAGGATTATTGGGTTTTATATTTCTTAACATTGGACGTGATCGTCTCTTACTAGGTTGCTAGCTACCGCTACAACCCGGATTTTGTTTACTGTTAAATATTTCCATTGGTACCATTAACCCTAGCAACGGCTCTCCACCCTCTTTTTCCTAATTCACAAATTCACATTTTTATGCGGAGGGGGGGTTTGTGCAATTTTTTCAGTGACGTCATCATGATTTCATAACGAGGGATATTCAACAGAATAATCTTTTTTGTTTTTTATGACGTTATTTATGGTTGTAACATATTATATATATACCTTTATATATTATGACGTCATGCATCAATATAAAAGGATGCAGAGATTCAACTGATATCAGTATGATAAAATTACAAACAGGAAAAAGCCTATGGCTTTGTCTGAATTGGAATTGTTAGAGACGACCTGGATACATCCTGCGATTATGACGTCATTGATCAATCTTTAACATGAAAAATGCAGTTTTTCGTAAAAAATTGATTCTATTTTACAATAATTTGTTTTAATTGCAAAAGGTTTTTAACCTCATTAATTTTTAAAGTTTGTGTAGCTAAAAATGTAGCTAAAAATGCTTTGTTTCAGAACCACTATAACTTTTTTGAATTCTGCGTTCCTATGACATCTAGTAACAATTTATGTCTTGGTAGCGAGGTAAATCAAAGACACTGTGCAGTACGTGGTTTTCAAAATAGTGTGCTTGTATTATCTCTCGATTGATTTTGGCAATTAAATTGAAACTTCTAGGGAGTGTTAGTGGGGGGGGGGGGGGGGTTAAACTGAATTTTTAACTTGGGGAGGGCCTAGTGAGGACCTAGCCAAGATTTTTTCCTTTGGATTTGCCTAGTTTGTTCGCACAATAAGCCTCTATGGGACATGCAGTCTATTTATAACGTATCTGCGTTATCTAAGGAACTGTTTGGGAGATTGTTTCAAAAATTTCAAGAGATCTTATGCAGCCAACTGGCTCTTTATTTTGGAATCGGGGGGGGGGCGGGCTGAAGTAAATTGAAAGAAACTGTGTATATATCTACAACAACTCTGGTATCGATCTGAAACCTTTGGAGTTATAGGGGGAGAGGGAGGTAAGAGGACTTGATTTTACTCCCAAAAGGAGGGGATTTGAGGGCCCAAAGCGATCTGCTTAAAATCTCGTCTGTGCATTCAGCTTTAAAGTATCATTCGTAAGTTTTCTTGGTCAGGTGAACCCCTGTATAGAAAGCAAACCTGAAGCTAATTTTGACCGAATCGGTTTGTGATGCCTGTATATAGGTCCAAACTTTTTTCTGGCCTCAGATAGGTTTTTGACTTCTAGGGCGTGTAGAGAGGGCCTGGTAGACAAATTTTTATTTTTGCAGTTTGGCTTAAACTTAAAGGTTACGTAGACAGAGAAAAGGGGACCTCACAGAAGGCTATGGAACATTATTGATGCATGGATTTGTGACGCCTAAAAAAGGCCTAAATTGTTTTTTCTCTGAATAGCTAACAACTTGATGCTATCAGCTAGGCCAAATGAACCTAAGACGTTAGAATATTTTAAAATAATTGGGTAATATAGATTATTGAAACGCCAAAATGAACCTAACATTGTTTTTCTCCGATCACTGTGATGCTTTCAGTGTTTTTTTTTTTTTTTTTTTTCATATGGTTGTATTGATACTTAGTACTTAGTACTTTATTTGTTTTAAACTGACCTGCGTTAAAGTTTCAGATAATTTAGACACCTTACTTAAAATTTTAGGGCCAATGGAACTTCAATAAAGACAAATAATTTGGGGAACGGCGTTGATTTTGACGGCTATTAATTAATTTATTTATTTTTTTTAGAAGCAAAACAGAATTCTTTTTGCTAATCGACCTTGGGATGCACATATTTAAATATGTAACAGTTACAGCAGAGTATAACACAAAGACGTTTTTACTATAATGGTGGATTAATATGGAGTATGGAAGTCAGAATGACTTGAGCCCCATAGAAGACAAAACATTATGACAACTTCTGATCCATTTGAACAGCAATTCCCCTCATTATCCACCCGAAACTATAAAGTAAAACTGTTATAAATATTAATTGAACAAAACTACTCTTATACAAAAATTAAAACAGAATGTTCAGATTTTGTCGAAAATACAAATAGCAACCAAAATCTTAGATCTTAAGCAGAAAAACAATTTTTTCTTTTTGACATTTCCAAAGGAATTTTGATATCAATAGATGCATCAAAAGAATCAGCTAATTACTCTAATTTCAAATATTTAAGATTCATCAAGTTTAAAGTTACCGATCAAAAGTTTGGAGAAAATTTGCCTGATTTTTAAAATAAGGGTAAACACTTCCTTAAAAGTCAAAGAATCTTAGGAATCTTAGAATCACACCATAAGATTCAGCGTATCAGAGAACCCTACTATAGAAGTTTCAAGCTCCTATCTACACAAACGTGGAATTTTGTAATTTTTTTCCAAAAAAAGATCACGCATGGGTGTTTATTTTTTTTTCTAGGGGTTGATGACATCGAAATAATGGTCCTAGAAGACCGGGAGTGGGTGCATACGAACCGAAATTAAAAGTTCTAGTACCCTTTTAAGTGATCAAAAGGATTGGAGGGTAACTAGCCCCCTTCCCATGCCACTGTTTTCTCCAAAGTTACCCGATCAAAATTTTTAGATAGCCACTTTGTTCAAAATAGTCAATGGATCCAATAACTATGTCTTTAGGGGTAAAACGACTCCCCACAGTCAGTAGGGAGAGGCCTGTAAGTTAGGAAATTTGCCCATTGTTTGCGTATAGTATTTTTGTTAGGAAGTATACACACATTTTTCGGGGGGAGGGATTTTTTGCTTGGATTGGGTTTCAAAATTTTCAGGGGAAAATTTTACTGGGAGGATTTGAAAGAATTCCTATACGAAATTATTTTTAATTTTCTTACTTTCTCTTTACCAACTCAATTTTTTATGCAGTGATGTTCCGGGGAAATTATCCGGGGCTATTTACAGCGTGTATGGATTTCCGGGAAAAAACTTTCACGGAAGGGGGGATTTTCGGAAGGATCGAGAAAACGATTAGAAATTGAAGTCTTCTTCAAATGAAAGTATTCTAAGGAGAATTTTCAGGCTGGGTCGTCCGCAAAAACGTTTACGAAGGGGGGGGGATTTTCAGTGAGGATAGAACTGTCTTGGGGTGGGGGTGTATTTTACGTGGGAGAAAATTCCCACGGAGGAGTTTCCCGTGAGGGGGTGGGAATATTTCAGGGACGGTAAGCCATATTTAACGGCATTCTTTGAAAAACGATCAGAAATTAAACAAAAAGTTTCTTCTAACTAAAAGTAAGGAGCAAAATTAAAACTCAAAACTAACAGAAATTATTTCGTATATGAAGGGGTTGTCCCCCTCCTCAATACCTTACTCTTTACCCTAAAGTGTGACTGTTTGTCCCAATTTTGAAAAAAACGGCTGCTGAAACACATGGGCCGTTTAATTAGAATAGGAAGCTTTTTTTAAAAGTGCTAAAAGCTTTAGCATAAAAAGCAAGGTATTGAGAAGGGGGGCAACCCCTTCATGTACGGAATAATTTCTGTTCGTTTTGATTTTTAATGTTGCTCCTTACTTTCAGTAAAAAAAAAAAAATTTTTTATTTAATTGATAAAGAAGTCTGTGTATCCCTGTCAATATTTCAACTACAAGTTGTTTATGCAGGCTCAGTCCAACAATTTCCCTAATGCATTGTTTAAGTAAATGTTGGCTTTCCCACAAATATCCAAAATAAAAAACAGTTTTACATTCACGGATGTTTTATAGGCTAAAACAAGCCCAAATCTTTGGAAAACGTGGGTCTGATTGCTGCTGCCAGTTTTATATATTATTGTGGAGGGGGGGGGGTATATATACCAAGGATGATGAATGTAGGTGCCACCTCTCAACAAATATTAAAAATCCGTGTAATACTTTCTTCCCCAACCTAACCCGGTTAGGGGATAACCAAAACCGGGCTTAGAAAATATAACTCACTTCTGTTAACCAGAGTGTCAGATGAACACTAACTTGAACGTGAACTTGAATTTTTCACTAACTCATTTGAACTTTGAATTGCATGAACTCAAACTTGGACTATCTAACCATAATTATAAAACATATAAACACACAAAAAGTTAGGCCACCTCTTTCGTGGGCCAGTGGGGACACCAACCAATCAGAAGAAATATTTATCAAGGACAAGCTAAAACTTAATTTGATATTTTTTGGATGGGGGGGGGGTGATTCTTTTTCAACTAGAGACTGATTCCTGAGAGGACACAATTTCTGTGAATCCCCTAAAACTTCACCCATAATTACTTGTGCGAGTGGATGTTGAGAAACATTACAAAAGAATATTAAGCACAAAAAAAGGGTTTGCAACTCAGTATATAAGAAAATTTACAGAGGGCTGATTAAGGGAGCACCATCACGATAACTTTCTCAGATTGATAGTAGAAAATAATTTTACTGTACACCATGAAACGTCTATAGTAAAAATATTTCTTTCGCTTGGCCGTTTCTTATTCCAAATGTAAGCTATTTTCTGAATACCATATATAATACATATATTTTTATCTATGAAGATAAATTCCATAGTCCACTAAAAGCAAATTGAAGACGGAGAACTTACAAAATCTAGAGGTAATTTTTTTTTTTGTTCCTTTTTCGCAAAGAGAAAACCTACAATACAGTCTTTAAAACTGAGGTCTTACTGTTTGTAATTAATTTATTGTTCCGAAATATTCATAAATATTGAAAGTGAGGACTTTAGAACACTAACACTGACTAGAAAATTCCAAAGCTAATCATCTATGGACACTATAGATTCTTGAGAAACGGGTCTAAATTGCTTGCTTCTAGGTCCTCCTAAGTAGCTGATAGGGTTAGTGAATGTGCGACAATTATCGCTGAGATAAATCGGATGCAGACCAACACTAGTCAAAGGCATGGAATGCTGTCGTTTGAAAGGCTTTGGAGTTAGGGTAGGTACATCATTACGTTTCTCATTATCTAAAGTTTTTTCTGCCCCTGAAAAACAAAATCCAATGAAATTATACGATTTTCAATGCACAGTAATGTTTTAACGTAATTACTTATTATTGCGTTAGCACTAACGAAATACTATCAATTTCAAAAATGCCTTATTTAATAAAATAGAGTTTATTCTACTAAGAAGCATCTAACGAATATGATTTTAATCAAGAAGTCTGAAACCTAATTATGGGACTTAAAATTATTTCTTGTTCTGTTTTCCGAGATACTTTTTCAAATGGATTTGTGAGACTTCTCAATTTCGAGTCTGGAGTTTCAAGTTAAAATCAACGCCTTATTTTTATTTCTTAGTATGAGGAACTCAGGCTGCATTAATCGAAGCGCCCAACACTGGTTTAGTTGTAACTTATGATAGCCATTTTTGGGAAAGTACCCTCAATAAAGTTACATGGGAGTGATGTATGAAGGAGGCGAAAATCTAGGAAATTAAATTTTGAGACAAAGAGTACTAAATTAAGTGAAAATGAATCCTTCCTTTTAATTAAAAATAAAAAGACAATAAAACAATTGTATTTATAATTTGCGACAAGAATTATGATAGCGTGTCAATTAAAATTGTGCAAAAATGAGCCACAGCCAAATGATTGGGTGGTTAATTTAATTAGCCCATAAGACCAGAATCTTTAAAGATGTGATAGGATAACATGCCCTAAGTCTCAGCCTCAGTGTGTTCTATATTTTCTTATGATACCACAAGCTTAAACGCTGTTTTCATTTTTCTATTTATAAAAATATTTTATTTCCCAGTATTTTTACTACTTTTTTCTCCCAGTTAATAGAATACTGCAAATCCAAGGGGATAAAAATGAGGGGGGCCCGGGAGAATATGTGTTCATGGCATCCAGTTTTGACTCACGACAGCCCTATTAAAAATATATATGTGTACAATTTAGATATAACACCAACGAAGAAAAAATGGAGCAAAACAAAAAAATTAAAAGCAGGTTAAAGCAAAAGCACCAATTCCAGCATTCTGCTCAAACACAAATCAGATATAAGGGCCATTAATATGATGATAATAGTACCATATAAAGTAATAAGCCAGGGCATACTAATTTCACTTTTTTTGGGGAAGATAAATATTTACCAAAGAACGAAGAATTCACAATTAAATAAACTTGACTTTCTCACATAATATTTGTCAACTATACACAAAAGCACAATAGCCAACCCGGCAACAATTAATATTAGTAAAGTATAGAAGACCTTTTTTCGACAGGGCTTCACATTCAAATTGGCTGTCGGTTATGTCAGACTTGTTGTCCTCTTCTCCAAAAAATGGAAGGAGATCTAAACCAATCTCTTCACCATCATTAAATTCTACCTGCACATAATTTATGGAGCTTTAGACTACAAACATGCACTGACCAAATCGTATTTAAAATAATTCAAGCGTATTTCAATGAATTCAAGAATCAGGCAGCAATGCTACCCATAGGTAATTTGATGCTGTAACAAGCTATTGTTTATTATGATTAATTACTGTGCAATATATACATTGTGCGTCAACATGTAGTAGATTACACTGGCACCTTAGTTATCCTTTAGCTATATTTCACTTATTCTTGCCAAAGGAGCACGCCGCAGAGAATGTTTCTTATCCAGTGGTTTTATTGGCTGCAGCTCAGGGTACGGATTTAGGTCGTAGTCAATTACTTTCTGGTGCCAAAAGCTTGGTTCAATTGTCGACTCTTCGTCAACCAGATCAACAATTTTATCCTAGATAAAATGATACTTCCTTCATGAGATATGCGTAAATTATATCTTTGAACAATTAAATTAAATATGCAAATCCATGCATCATATATGTCAGGAATTAGATTTCAAAAATCCAATCTTTAAGTTCTACTAACTAAACAAAAAAGAGCACTGTTTTTATTTGTTAAGTTCTATCTTAAACATCGAGTAAAGCAGTTATAATTTTCGTTAAAATTTTTAATTTTCTTCGGAATCTTTGTTTCGAAGAGTACCTCAGTGAATTTTCATTATATGACATTTAATGTGAAAAATTCATTTTAATTCTCGAGACAATTCTCGACACTATTCTATAGATCCATTTTTTAAAACAATTAACAAAGTTCTTAAATATTTTCGATAGAAAGATAGTTAAGCTGTGTGATTTTAATTTGATGACCAATTTAACCAAAATTAGCCTAATAGTAACCAATTACGGTATCTCAGATGTGTTTGTTTACAAAGGGCTTTTAATAATATCCCTCGACAAATTTTAGCTGTAGTTTCGGACATTTCAATCTTTTCATTTGTTTTTTTTTTAGTTTAGGTTCATCGAGTTTGTGTAGCCTATTTCTTTGCTTATGGTTCTAAAATTATTCGGCATAAATTTAACGCATTTAGCCTGACTATTACGGCATTTCATCACCGTCTAGGCTTGCTTGGGCCTTTATCCTCTTAAGTGTAGCTTGACGCTGCTTACCTCAGATTGCCTTGCTCGCTAGGATCGGTAGCTTGCACCTTCGAAACTCGTTGTCATGACGTCATCTATTCCCTCTTTTTTGCTTGAAATTATACATTTCTGCACTTTTGCCTTTGCACATTCTCATGGTTTCAAAATTGGCCTCCATAAAATTGCACGTTTCTATCTTGATTGGTCTATCCTATTTTTCAGCGTAGATATACACACACTTCATTATCTAGGCAGGCCTATAGAATACTTTTAATTGTGCATTTCAGTATGGACGACTTACTGAAACATAACCTGGTATAGAATTTGTGAAATTGGGATTTAAGAGATTGTTCATTTTTCAAAGGCCAAAATAAACAATTCACTTTTTGGAATTAGAACGTATTTCTAGAAAATTATTCTATGCACGTGCAAACCTTAGAGTCAATTACTTACTTTCACTCAAATATTAAAAAATTCCAAAAGTGGACTTCAGTGTGTTTCATGTCAAAAAAGCTCATATAACCTTTTGGCTACAGGATTATTGATGATGAGAAAAATATTAACTTTACAAGTGAAAATTATATCCAACACTTTAGGTTGTACGCTAGCCCACATAAAAGAAAGAGAAAGGTCAAATATCGCCAAGAAAAAATTCTAAAAAAGTTTCTAAATAGTTAGTGCAGCTCCCTATTTCTAAAAAAGTGAGAGTACTTAAAGTAGCAGTAATTTAAGAAAGTGTGCGAAGCCACTCCAATCGGTGCAAGTTTCATAGGCAGGATTGAAAACAAACCTCATCGGCATGCTCCATAAGGTCTTCAGCTATATTTTGATTTGGTTTTGCATCATTAAGAACATCTATATCGGCTGTGTCGTCAGTATATCCAGCGGAAAGATTATCTTTTGTTGAAGATAAAGATGCATCCTCTCCTTCAGATTGTTGACGAGCTAAAATTGAATTTAAAAGAGCGGACCACAATAAAGTAAAGAACAAATAAGGATGGCAGTTCAAACATGGGATGCACACATTAACTTAACCCGAGGCTTAACCTGCTTTAATTAATGCCATTTCAGAAATACGGAAATCATTGCTCTAAAATTGGACGCATCAAGTTCTACACTAGTGAAGTAAGTTTCATCTCTTGATGAAAGCGATTTTCTTCAGATTTTTCTATCAATATATTAAAGTGCAGCAGAGAGTTATATCATTCAGATCCTAAAACACCACCCGAGATTTAAAGTTGATAATTTCCCTCGCTTTTCAATAATGTAATTTTATCTTATCTTAAGTTGAACATTTGAAAATTATGGGCTTGCTAGTCTGCAGGGTATTGCTTCTGGAAATGATTGCACTTCTCTATTAAATTAAAGCCTTTATTATATAACTTGCATAATTTGAGTTGCTTTTTGTTTAAGGCAAATACCACCGAAATCAAATGCGTTATAAAAAAGCAAAGTTGTGGTAAATCTGGCCTTTAAAAAAGGTACATCAAACAAAATAATTGCAAGCTTTTTAAATAGGATGGTTTAATTTAATGTACAAGCAAAATGGCAACATGACAACATTAGTAAAATATTATTATGTTAGCTACGCACAGATTAGCATTAAGGATTAGCATCAAAAACTTATAAAATTACAGCAAGCGTTTGTAACGCGATTCCAAAAATTATTCCTTTTGTTTTTATTCTATTTTCTTGGCTTAAATTATTCTCCTTGTTTCTATTCTAATTTCTTGGGTGAAATTTCTTGGGTTAGATTACTCAAAAATATTTCGATAAATAAAAAAGAGCTAAAACTAGACATTTTAGGTTCTTCTAATGCAAGATGTCAAGTTATAACATCAAAATATAAGAATACCCTTACGCAGAATTCAGCTGACACTACTAACAATGGATACAGTTAGGTTCACTTCCACAGTTGATTCTAACTCAGTTGGTTCTAACCACAGTTAGTTCTATGAGTTAGGTTCTAGCTCATATTACTAGGCTGCTAGCTACCGCTGCAACCCGGATCCAAGTAGAGAGGGAAGGAGAGGTATTCTAAGAAAACTAAAACATATCTTTCCAGGACCAATTCTAAGAATCCTATTTCATAGCTTAATTCATTCTTATGTTTCCTATTGTTTAGTCATATGGATGTCTACTTTCCCTTCTTTTCTCAAACCGCTTTCGAATACTTATGATAAAGCTATAAATCTTATCCAGGATGTAAATCGTTCGGCAACTAAACCGTTACTTCATATTAAAAAACTTTATATTCTTTCCTGTGCGTGTTTCGCTTTTCTTCAGCTCCATGGTGATATTCCTAGGTCCCTTAGGTTTACGTCTTCTTTTGTATCTGATGGGTCTAATTATCAACTCCGTAGTTCTCTAAATACCCAAATTCCTCATACACCAACAATAAGATCCGATTTTAATCCTCTCGTTGCGTGTCATTTGACATGGAACACCCTTCCCGATTCGGCTCGAAAATGCCCCTCGTTTGGCACCTTCAAAATAATATTAAAAAAATATTTGTTTTCATGTGTTTAATTTTTTTTACTTTTGCCTGCTGCCAATATTTTTTTTTTTTTTTTTTTTTTTTATAGATGTTGTGATTTACTGTAGCTTGATAAAGCTTATTTAGTGAACTCTCCTTTTTTCGTTTTATGAAACAAAGCCTTCACATGTCAAAAGTTTAAAAGCTTATATTTATATGTTTAAATATTAATGTTATGTTTGTATTGTTAAAATCTTAAGCGTTTAAATGTTTAATGTTTATTTGATCTTTTCATAATCCCCCTCCAACAGGCCAAGGAGCCTTTGTGAGGATTTGTAGATTGTTATGTAATTATTTTACTGATATATGGAAAATAAATCTGTTTATCTATCTATCTATCTATCTATCTATCTATCTATTGACCTGCTGCTGAAAAGATGATTTTTTAAATGATCAACTTGATTTAAAAAATATTTACATTTAATAAGCTGTTTTTTGATGGGAAGGGAGAGTTGGATACGAAAATTCCAGTCTGCTACGAAAATACCAATCAATCCTGATTCTGGTGGCCTTTTGTTACATACCTTGTTCCACGGCTTTGATTTCCGGGGTTCCTGTATGAGTCAAAGAAATAAACTCCTTTCCTACAGTCCCATTTAATTTGGCCAAATTGGAATAGTCGGCGCTAGAGATATTTTTGCTAATATATTCATCGAATGAATTTGTCCTATTTTTCTTCGGCTCAAGCTTAGGATGAGTGGTAACACCGGCGTCCTAAATAAGAGGTATTAAAACAATAGAAGACCAGATTTCAAATGAAAGAGTTTCAATAATATATGGCAAAGCATGCTATAAAAGCAGGCATAAGAATTATCTGAAGTTTTGGGTTTTTGTAGATACAAATAATTTTGAAAAATATAAGAAAAATATTATTGGTCGGTGTCACGTGGACGTTGTTTAGTTAAAACCAAATGTTTTAATTTGTAGCTTGTTTATTTCAGTTTTTAATATCATCTCTCTTTTTCAATTGTTGTTACATTCTATCCTTCAGCAACACAAAGAATATAAATTGAGAAATCTATCCCAAGGAAAAGTTGAGACTTCTCCAACCTTTGAGAACATGAGAGATGTACAAATGGCATTGGTCCCTCACACTGGCGGATCCAGGGGGAGGACGCAGGCCCCCCAAGATTTTTTCTTGTGCCGTTTTATCCTTTTTTTTCTTCTTATTTACTCTTTTTTTTAGAATAAATTTGTCAATTTGGTAAACTATTGGCACCTTTGTCACTGTCCCCCCCTCCCGCCCAAGATCTTGCTCATTGGTGCCCTTGTCACAATGTACCTCCCCCAAGATTATGCTCTAGATCCGTCCCTGGTCTCTCTTTTGTTTTAATAGATTGTGTTAAAACCAAGAGAATCAGCGTGACTAGGGGCATTTAACTGGTTAAAGCCCCTCACTTTAAAAAGGAGCTTTCAGGTTTTTCTCTGTTTTTATGAATTTATTTATGTCATATTTTTGCCTTTTAAATAATCAATATATTTTGTAGTATATTTTTTATCCTTGGTCCCAAAATATCTTTTGATCCTAGCTTAGCTGTATCTGATTACATTTTTGGGCAGTCCACAATAATCTTACAACAAGCGTTTGGGATTGTCCTTGAAAAAGGGAGGAGGGGGGGGGGAGTCTCAGAAATTCGTACGATAATTTTCCCCCTTTTATTTTTTCTCCCCTGTTTTTTCCTGGCCATAGAGCTTTACTAGAGAGACTATGTTGAAGTGCTTGTTGTTGTGCTGTAATATATAGGCTATAAGAACATATATATGAATACAATATGTGCTAGAACATAATTTATTGTTGATATTATTTTCTAATTAGTAGCACACCCTCGTAACCAACGCTTTTGGTGTGCTGCCAATATTGTTTGTGCATTTGTTTGTTCGTCTTAGGAATAAATTAAAAAAAAAACTTTTTTGAAAATATTCAATGTATTTTTAACGCCATTTTAATTTCTTAGCACTTATGCAGGCTCAGCAGGATTACCAATCGGGCATTACGCCCTTTTGAATGAGACTGTTAGGATTTGTATTAAAAAAAATGAAATAAGACAGTAATAAAAAGGACACACACGGAGAAAGAGAGGAGATTACTATAACAACTTTCCATCTCGATTTATAGGGGCTTAACCAGTAATAGTGTTTTTACAGTTACAAAGATGTTATTACCAAAGTGAACATAAACTAGAATATCAAGGTACACCTACTTTAGTCGCATGAGTAGGCTTAATACTCGACTTGGTTGGCTGTCTCGTTGTCATCACTGGAGGGTGAAACAGTAAAGGCTCATCTTCTTCTTCTTTTCTTCTCTTATAAGTGAGATTTAGCCGCCACATATAGAGGGATACGAAGATAATCAGCACTAAAAATACGACACCAATTCCGACTAATAATCCTAAAAAAAAATTAAATGATAACCTTTTACACTTACTACTAATCAACATGGACACCACTAAAAATACAGCACCAATCAATCCTGTAATAATCCGGAAAAAATTAATTGATTGTCTTTGACACTTATTACCAAGAAGCTTATGACAGATCAAAGATCAATCAAAATTGTGCGTCAAAAGTGAAACCATTTCAAAACTAGAAATATTTACTAGTTGGTGCATTTGGGGGGAAAAGGACATAGGGGGTGGCTAATTTCCCTCCGATTCCCTTAGCATCTTAAGAAGGATACTAGAACTTCTGATTTTCAATCGAATAAGCCCCTCCAAATTGTATATGACCACCCCTTCCATAAAAACTTATATGTCATTCTATTTAAACTTATATAATATTCGGGCCCCCACAGCCCGAAGACCGAGGGAGTTTTTTAAACCCAAGAGGCATATTTTTTCTCTTTGCACTGTTTTTAACAAAAAGGCTATATCTAAATTTTGATTGGAAGCATTTGGTGAAATAAGGGTATCTCCGATCACTTTTTAGAAAGGGAGGTAAAACTCCCGATTTCCAATCGAATGAGCCTCCTCCAAAGTTTTTGCGACCACCTCTTCCATAAAAACCTTTTATATTAACAATGGATAGCTCGCATAACTTAAAGCCCTTGCCCTGGAGGCTGTGGAAGGTCCTGTCAACCCTGGAGGTATAGCTATGTGATGTTTGGACTATTTTTAACAAAATGGCTATTTCAAACTTTTTATTAGATTTATTTGCCGAAAAGATGGCGCGGGAGAGGGTTAGTTTCCCTTTGATCACTTTTGATTCTTAACAAGTGCACTAGAACTTCCGATTCGCAATAGAATGAGCCCCCTCCAATGTTTATACGACCATTCTTTTAATATGAAGTGCCTCTAGGGGAAAAAAAGATAATAAAAAATGGAAGCCTTATGGCTCTTTCTTATAAGCAACACTATAGCGTTGCTTCTGATAAATATTGTGTTACTACGAAGTGTCTGATCCAAGTATCTTAAATGTGAGGAAATCTACGAGTCCTCCTTTCGACCTCAGTTTTCTACTTTAAGTTTAATATTCGTATAACAATGTTCAAGAGGGATAAATCATCCCCGAAAAACTATAGCCCTTCAAATATTTGCAAGGAGGGGGATCCGAATTATCCAAAATCAATTATAGAGTCACGATTTCCTTGGTTCTCTAGTCCTTTGAACAAAGTTTATTTTTATAGGGATATCTCCTAAAGACACTAAAAAAATCTCCTAAAGGCCCTTGGACATAGGGCCGAAATATTCATTCAAATTATCTTCACTGTCTTGCAAAAAGATTTCCCTATTGTTCTTCGTACTTTCGTTGTTTCTTTTTGTACGTATATTGTTATATACAACTCCTTTTTTCGGAGTTTCGGTTGCTATTAGTATACATTATTCCTTAAAGCTCTATAGCACGAACTGAATAACGTGTCAATAAATCTGAATCAATAAAAATGCAATTATCCGAAACAATCAAAATTATATACCATATCCATGTTTTAAAAATTACGATATTTGTTTATTTCGTTTTCTTTATTATAATAAAATTGGATTTATTTTTTATTTTTGAAAAAGAAAATTGCATTTTCTCGTGGCAAGAATTGAAAAGATAAACATTAAAAATCCTTGAAGAATATATGAAATTGTAAGCAATTTTGAGATTTATGGGATGGACAGGTCCGATTTCAAATTATAATAAAATGAAATAAATGTTTTTACATAAAAATTGTATGCATGATCTAGGTTTATAAAATAAAACTGAATTAAAGTAAGAACCGATTTAAGGCCTTTAAATCGGAAGTACACTAACTTCTTAAATTAACATTGATATTACCAAAGCTTATTGGATCAAACTTGCTTTCACTAAATAAATTCAAACGCTTTGTGTGTTGAATTTCTGAGTTTACATTATTATTCTTCGATATTAGCAAGAAGATTGAAGCTTATTTTTCAGTTAAGTTTATCTAAATAGAATTTATCCTGAAATTTCCATCATCCAAGTTTATGCTTGTACTTTTTTTGATAATTATGAATGAAATGAATAATTTTTTTTCAATAGTTTTTTTTCCTGAAATTTCTCTAAGACTTAATACAAGTCCACAACAGAGGGAATAATTAATAAGCTTACTATTCATTGCAGAAGCATCGAAAGAAGTCCTGTCGAATAACACCTTCTCACGATATGGGAGTATTTCGGGGGGACTTGGGCTCCAATCACCGACATCAGTCTGAAAAATTATAAACAAACTCAAAGTTAAAGACTCTGATGCCTTTTAAGTAAGTCCAGGCTTTTAAAAGTCTACAGGAAAAAGGTTTTTCTGGAAAACATTATCTTATAGCTATTAAAAAAGAAATCTTAAAAGTGGAACAAGTCAAAATTTTATCCACAAATAAAGCCACGAGAAACTTTTTTACAAATATCCTTTATCAATCCAAAATACTGAGGCTGTTACATTTATAGAAAAAAAAATATATAAACCAAGTCTTTATTTTGAAATCCAAATTTACACTTCAATCACCGAAGAAATTCTACCGATTTATTAGTATGTCCTATAGAGATATGACACAGCTTGCGATTTGAACAGTTATTCATAAATATAATTTATATTGCCTAGATTTCCCTCAGTGCCTGACTTGGAGACCATTTATTTTAATATAGACTTAAATGTATGTAAAACAGAAATAGAAAATATAGGGAAGGCTTTCGGTTACAATAATACCCAAGTGGCAATCCTGGAAACATCCAGAGCCTTATTTCTACATCTGGGTTTATAAAATTTTAAGAGATGGGTAATAAGTAAAATATAGGCTTTATTCAGTTTTAACAATAAAAAGTTCCGAATTGTAGATGATTTACCTTATTAGAATTGAGGAGGGTTTAACCACGCAAACCTCTATGACTAGGAGCGACATATTTACCAAGACTTATGCCTGAGCAGTAAGGCCAGATTACTTCATTTCGGATTCAAGACAATCGATTTTCTTGAGCGAACAATGCGTTGGTGTTCCGCGAAGTGAAATATATTAAAAGTGCCAAGAGATGTCAAGACAAAAATGTGATCGAATAATAGCTTGAAACTCACTTTTTATTGCATCCGTTGAGACAAAAGGCAAAAAGTTAAAAAAAAATTCTACCTCATTTCCTGAGTCTAATTTAATTTCATTAACACCCGGGGGTGTTACAGAAAAAGCTGCGCATCTAGCTTCTTCTTCGATATCATCTGGATCGTTAGATGTAACTGCATCATGATCTTCTTGGTATCCTAAGTAGATCAATAAAGGTTCGATTCTTTCACCATCCAGTTCAATATATACATCTAAAATAAAGTACGAAAAAGTCAGCACTATTAAATACTATGACTTTTCTCTCATCTGCATAGACCGCTGTTGAAATTATACGGGTAACTTTAGAATGTTTTTATTTCTTCCATCTATATTGATCCAAAGTTAGTAATAGCAACCCCGAAATGAGAAATTTTTGAATAAAAGGAAACTCAAGCGTAAATGTGTTTTGCCGTATATGTTACTAACATTTTTTGGAAGAAAATAAAATTTTTAAATTAACCAAAACTACTCTGATTTTCTTTGTTTCCTCGATCTAAGCACAACTGTAAAAACAGCTTTAGACGTGGTTATAGGGGAGGGGAGTCAGAAATAGTTTATCCGCCTGGAACATGAAAAATAAAGACATATAGCTGATTTTTTTTAGACCCTCCCCCTCCACGTCCAAAAATTCTCTAATCCCCTAACCCAAATAGCTGTGTCTGTGTGCATCTAAGAGGGGAAGTGAAGTATATCTTCTTAGTTGGTGGTATTGCATGATGCCAGCGGAATACCATATTTTCCACGGTTAAATTGAAAGGCCCAAGTAAACGTCTGATTATGAAATATAAATAAACAACCATGTACTATAAATGCTTAAACTAATATTATTTTAAAGATTCACCGTTTTGAACCGTACTTGATTGAGATGAAGAGGTTTTTTTTATTTTCCTAATCTTTATAGATCAATAATACCATTTCCCTTTATCAAGCTATCTATTTCCATAAAAATAGAAACCAATTCATGCATAAGCTCGGATATCTTGCCAGACTCATTCTGATTCCATTCGTTAGATTTTTTATTTTTATTCCTTTTTTTTTGACAAAATCATTTTTCGCAACCAAATAAGATCCCTCATAATACCATGAATGATAAGCGATTAGAGTTTTTTTTAAAAAAGCCTCGAAAAAAATTAATTCCCAATTGTAAGTGTGAATAGCCAGTCAACATCAGACTTTTTGTTCATTTGCCCATTCATCATTACGTAGAAAGGGCCTTTTCTACTTTAGTGTTTGTTTTTAAGGCTCATCTTTAAGATTGTCCTGTACACTATTATCTGCATTTTTGATTCTTAATTATGCACTGAGAACGGTTGAGGAGCTCTCAACCGAAGTATTTCCATTATGTCCCTGTTTTTTATCACTATTCCTCGTTTTTCGTTTTGTAATAATTAGTCAGGGTGACCTCAGAAATTATTTACCATAAATTTAGCAGGAAGCATACGACCAAGTCTGTTCTTAACAATTTCCCTTTCTTTCTAAAACACGCTAACCTAAATAACCAATAAAAAATTTTACAGCACTTTTGACACAGAAACTTCTTCCGGATTTTGTTCTTTTCCGCCTCAATCTAGGTACACAATTAAATAAAAAAAAGTTTTTTTTTTAACTGAAAGTAAGGAGCGACAATAAAACTTAAAACGAACAGACATTATTCCGTATATGAAGGGGGCTGTCCCCTCCTCAACGCCTCGCTCTTTACGCTAAAGTTTTTTATTGTTTTACAAAATAAAGTTGTGAGGCAAAGCCAAACTTTAGCGCAACAACAAACAAATAAAGACGCATCCGTGATCTTTCTTTTGGCAAAAAAACACAAAATTCTGCGTTTTTAAAGATAGGAGCTTGAAACTTCTATAGTATGATTCTCTGATACGCTGAATCTGATGTAGTGATCTTCATTAAGGTTTTATGACTTTTAGGGGTTGTTTCCCCCTTTTTTCGGAAATGAGGCAAATTTTCTCATTCGCATAGCTTTTGATGGGTAAGATTAAACTTGATGAAATTTATATATTTGAAATAAGCATAAAAATTTGATTCTTTTGATGTATCTATTGGTATCAAAATTCCGTCTTTCAGAGTTTCAGTTATTATTGAGCCGGTTCGCTCCTTACTTACAGTTCGTTACCACGAACTGTTTGATCAGAAAAAGACTTAGTGATAGGGTTGGTTTTCAGCCATTGATCCAAATTTTAATAGCCGATAAATACCAACGATTCTTCCTTAAAAATACAACTTCGAGTTTCAACACTTTTTATAGCAAATTCTTTCACTTATAGATTTTAAGCAAATATCAAGAATAGTTCAAAAATCGTTTCGTCAAGACTTTTTCATGGCCAAGTCTCGTTTAAAGGAACAGTCTCTAAAACTTGAACATTAAAAAAATTTTAAACTCTAGATGTTTTCTTCCTAGATTTTGTCCTGGTCTGGCCGTTTAGAATAAGCATCGGCACTGTTTCTGTGTTTCAGAAAAACAGAAACGGAAAAAATGATGAAAAAAAAATACTTTTGCATTTTACAGGGTGCAGATCATGCACCCTGTTATCTATACTGGGTGAGTTATACGCTGTAACTCCCAAGCTTTCATAAGGAAACCACACTGAAACAATCCCAAATCCACTAATCCATTTTATTTTCAATCAACTACACGCGCATACAATACGACCCTACCAGTACAGGCGATTCTAAAACCTATTAGAAGACATGGCCATAGCACGATTTCGTTCTTGCCACCTCATGATTTTGAACAACAGAGTATGAAATAAAAGGAATAAACTTTCCTTTCAAACACAAAAGCACAACCGCTTTGAACAAAATAGAAAACAAACTGAAGGTCAAACTTTGAATTTTTCACTTAGAAACATTCTTATTTCGAGTGCTCCATCAGTTGTTCTTGCACATTGGATTGCTTGAACTATCCGTGTTAAAATACGAATTTCATTGGTTTTTGGGGTGGGGACTGTATACCTCCAGTTCGGGGTTTTCAACCATGGCGATTTCAATAGTGTACCTTATATTTCGATCCAATGCCATTTTCGAAAGGTTTTGGGCTTTTTTTTTTGGAGAATAAGGGAAATTTGTTTTTGTATTAAGGTTAACATTGAAGTTTAATGGAGGTAATAATTAACGTTGCAGAATCAGCATCAAATGGTCTATCACATTTTCAGTGCATTTGCAGCAGTTACGTGTGATACAAAATAATGGCACTGCGAGTGTTGTCCGGAGATAATCGGAGAACCTCGGTGAGATCCCAATATGTACAGTTAAATATTATCCCTGTGTCAGGTCTTGGGAAATTTTACCATGGGTTATTTATGTTTAAGTATTTTTCTAATTTGGTTCCCAAGTGTTTTTTAAATTTATTTATTTCTGGTGATGATGTACACAATTGTCCTACTCGTCATGCTAGAGAATTACGGACACCTCAAGTTATTAATACTAGATCGCTATTTTCAATACGTCTTGTGGGGCCAGTTGTCTGGAATATTTTGCCTGTTTCTTTAAAAAGGTCAGCGAATCTATGTGAATTCCGTCGGGACCTTAAAACCCTTTGTCTCCATAGGTATGAATTTGTATGAATTTTTTTAAAGGGTGGTAGAGTTGAGTCACTCTCAGGTTTGCCTGGAACCTGTTTTTCCCGTTTTTCGTATATATATTTATTTTTTTTGTTTCGTTTATTTATTATTTATGGGATGGCGGCGGGAAGTTTTGGAGTATGTGAAGTATTGATTTTTGGTTATTGCGACCAGGAGCCGAGTGAGTGTAAGATTTTCATTTTTTCTTCTTTTTTTCTTTCTTTCTTCTTTTTCTCTTTTTTTTCTCTTCTTTATCTTTATTATGTTGTTATAAGTGTTAATTTTAAGAGGGTAAATACTTCCGAACAAGCGTTAGCTTATGGAAGGTCATTTTTTTTTTGCGTTGTGTTGTTTTTGGAATAAACCCTTAGGCTATCTTATCTTATCTTAAATAAAAAAATTTTATAGAACAGTTTTTCTTGAAACACATTTTTTTTATTTTCGGTTACTGTAGAACCGAGATTTGCTCTTTACTAGCTTGCAGCTACTGATACATCGATGGTGTCTAAAATTCGTTAAATAGAAACACTGAGAACTCACTAGAGTCTCCTTTTCTACTGAACTGTAATATAAAGCCCTTTCCACTTCTTTGTAAACTGCCCAACCTTACTTATTTTGTTGTAAGATCTAAGGTAACAGTACTGCAAGCTTCTGGCTCTGTTTTGGACCACCTTTTAAGTTAATACTGAGCTACAGGTTCTCAATCTCCGGAGGATGTCTTGTAGTTAGACTAGATCTTCTTCTTGGCTGAAAAAGCATTAGTTAAAAGAGCTAGCTAAATGAAATACAATAAAAACTATTTCTTTAATGTTCCCTCCAAAATCAGATATAGTTTCAGCCCACTCATCACGTGCACTTTCTTCATCCAACTTGACAGGGTCATCCATATCAGACGAGGTATTAGCAATATCCTCGTCTTTGACATCGGGTAGATCATCTTCGTCTGCATCAGTCTCTTGCTCTCTACTTGAGCCTTCTTCCACTTCATAATCATTGTCATCAGATTCACATTCAGCAACTTGTTCTACATCAATTTATCACCAGAACTTGAAAGCCTTGGTTAGAAAAAGGTGAAGAAGGTGATCAAAGCACGAAGACCTTTCAATCACCCCAAGGTAGCAAGTCTTAACAATAGCATAAGGCAAACACTTGGTTAAACAAAAAAAAGAAACAAACAGAAAACAGGTAAAAGAACAGAAACTGAAAAAATAGGCTAAAAACCCCTATGCCTTCCCAAAGCCAGAACATAATTTGCACTTTACTGAAAAAAATACAAATGAATGTGCATTGTCCGTTTAATATCGTATGCTGATATTTAGTAATCAAACTGTTAACATTATTTGATTTATTAAAGTTATAGAAGTAAAAACATTTACATTGCTTTCCGTAAAGTGCAAATTATATACTTGCCTTGGAAAGGCATAGGGATTTTGAACCCAACTTAAGTTAATTTATGCTCGTTTTGAGTTTGACCTGGTTGTTTATTGTAAGTTATTTTTGTTTTTGGGTCTCAAATATGTATTGATGCTGATTTATGGGAGTTTCACGCTTGGTGGGTTATTTGGTTTTATTTTCGCTAATTTCTGGTTTAATAAAGTTCTTAAATTTTCTTTAAAAATCATATTTTGTGGAAAAAGTTTTTTTTAATTAATTTCTGTTCGTTTTATATTGACATAGTCTTTTCAGAGAAAAAGAAAATAATACTTTAAATCTTTTCATTTTTTTAAGAATTTATAGTTTGGCTTGATATTTGTAGGATGGAGAAAAATTTTCAGCAATTTTTAACAACATACACCCTCTTAAAAATCTGGACACAAATAGTAGTGTTTAATTTAGTTTCATAACTCCTCTAGTTGACCTGAAATGGAAAACTTGATACTATTCGCAAAAAAATCTGTTCACTTTCTTTGATAGCTTGGATACACTTACGCTATTTTGATTTGGTTAAATTTTAAGAGCAGAAGCAGCCCCGAAAGTTAAAACATAATACCTTCAGTCGTTCTTGGGATATATATTAAATTTAAGTAAATATGATTAATAAAAATCAAAGAAAGGATTAGTGGCTATAGTAGACAACTAGTAAGTTGGCTACTAGTTTCTTACTTGCTTGCACTATTTATAAGTAATATTTGACTAATCAACGAGTAAAAGAAACTGCCGAAACCTCTAAAAAAAAACGTACCTAGATCTCTACCTCTTGGATGGTATGCAAAAGAGGTTTTTTTTAAAATATAATACACAACATATGTGAATTTTATAAATCCAAGCAACAGGCTCTAAAGGACGCTTAGTGGACCATACTAAATATTTTTAAAAACATATATATTCATTAAATTTGGCTTAGTAAGAACTTGTATTATTATAATTTTCATTAAAAACAATTTTTGAAATTTTCAATAATTGTTTTTAATGAAAATTAATCAGAGGATTAGTGGCTAATGGCGATACCTCTATAAAAAAAAACGCAAGCCTTGACCTCTGCCTCCTGGGTGGTGTGGAAAAGAGGTCGTGTGAAAAAATGATTTTCTTTGAATTTTTTTTTAGTTTGAAGAAACATTCCCCAAAAAAGGAAGGCAGAAAAAGAGAACAAGGAAGTTGTCTTAAAAATGAGTAGTGAATCGGAAAAAGCCGGAACCAATCAGGAACCAAGTTGCACTATACTTCATCCTTTTAAAGACATAGGAAGAAACCAAAGACGACGGTGACGGCAACGTTCTTCTGTTCCAAAGACAGAATCACCATGAAATTTCCTACGTTGCCGCACTTGCCAGCAAGTTATTGTCTATTCCTTCGACTAGTGTGACCACAGAAAGACTATTTTTGGTGGTAGGCCTGGTTGTGACTATGATAGTGACTTAGAAAAAAAATGGCCTCAGTCCACACAGAGTGGATAAGTTAATTTTCATTCACGATAACTATAGCCATATCCCGCAGTTCTAATATACTTCTGAAGTTTGCCTGAAGGAGTTTTTTTTCGACGCACTAATATTCAAAGATAAATGATGAATTCTGTGATAAGGTATTCGAAGTTTAGTATACAATAATTTTCGAGGAATAAAAATAATAGTAATTTTGATTATTAATTCTGTTAGAAAAACATAGCTCTTAGATATTTCAACTATTCTGCAAGGATTCTGAAATGCCACAGCCATTTCGTTTTTACCAGATTTCTACTTCTCTTGATGAATAATAAATAAGACCAGCGTCCAGCCAGCGACTCGCAAAGTTTCTACCTCATGAATAGGTAGAATATCTTGTAAATAAAAATTGGATTTGAGGAAGACTAAAATCTATTTTATAAATCATATATAACAGCTTTCTATATAAACCTTATATGCCCCCAGGGCATAACTTAAAACCCTTGCACTGAGGGCTCTGAGGGGGATATCATCCTAAATGACCCAATTTCCAGAACTTTCAACTACGTTGAACACAATGGATATCTCAAAATTTTGATTGAATGTGTTTGGGAAAATGGTGGGCGTGAGAGGGGCGGTAGTCGCTATCCAATCACTTTCAACTATTAAAAAGGGCACTAGCCCTTTCAATTTCCAATTGAATGAGTCCTTTTGAAGTTTCTACGACAACGCTTTCAATAAAAAACTTTATATGCCCCCAGGGCATAACTTACAACCCCTGCACTGAGGGCTCTGAGGGGGTTATCATCCTAAAGACAAAATTTCCAGAACTTTCAACTGTGTTGAACAAAATGGATATCTCAAAATTTTGATTCGATGTGTTTGGCAAAATGGTGGACGTGAGAGGGGCGTTAGTCGCTCTCAAATCCCTTTGAACTATTTAAAAAGGCCCTAGCCCTTTCAATATCTAACTTAATTAACCATTTTCAAGTTTCTACGACAAGGCTTTCAATAAAAACTTGATGAGCCCCTAGGGCATCCTATAAGAAAAAATTTCCAGAATTTCAACTACGTTGAACAAAATGGATATATCAAAATTTTAATTCGATGTGTTTGGGAAAATGGTGGGCGTGAGAGGGGCGTTAGTCGCTATCCAATCACTTTCAGCTATAAAAAAAGGCACTAGGCCTTTCAATTTCCAATTGAATGAGCCCTTTTGAAGTTTCTACGACAACGCTTTCAATAAAAAACTTTATATACCCCCAGGGCATAACTTACAACCCTTGCCCGAAGGGCTGTTGGAGGAGGGGTTGTCATCCTTAAAGACCTAATTTCCAAAACTTTCAACTACGTTCAATAAAATGGCTATCTACAGATTTTGATTGGATGTGTTTAGGGAAAAGGTGGGCGTGAGAGGGGGTTAGTTGCCCTCAAATCACTTTCGACTATTAAAAAGGGTGCTAGTCCTTTGAATTTCAAATCGAATGAGCCCCTTTTCAAGTTTCTACGACAAAGATTTCAATAAAAACCTTATATGCGCCCAGGGCATAACTTATAATCCCTGCCCTGAGGGTTGTGGGGGAGTGTCCTCCTGAAAAATATTTTTTCTATCTGGAAATCAACTACCCTGAACAAAATGGCAATCTCAAAATTTCTATTGGATGTGTTTGGGAGAAGGATGGGTGGGCGTGGGGGGAGGGGGGGGGGGTCTAGTTGCCCTTCAATCACTTTCGACTATTAAAAAGGGCACTAGACGTTTGAGTTTCCAGTCGAATGAGCTTTTATTGAAGTTTCTACGACAACGCCTTCTTTAAAAACCTTATATACCCCCAGGGCATACCTTAAAACCCTTGCCCTGAGGGATGTGGGGGAGTGTACTCCTCAAAAACACATTTTCTATCTGGAAATCAACTACGCTGAACAAAATGGCTATCTCAAAATTTTGATTGGATGTGTGTGGGGGAATGATTGGCGTGGGGGGGGGCTATTTGCCCTCCAATCACTTTCTACTATAAAAAGGGTAGTAGCCCTTTGAATTTCCAATCGAATGAGCCTGTTTTGAAGTTTCTACGACAATGCCTTCTATAAAAAACCTTAAATGCCCCCTGGGCATAACTTAAAACCCTTGCCCTGAGGGTTGTGGGGGAGCGTCCTCCTCAAAAACATTTTTTTCTATCTGGAAATCAACTGCGCTGAACAAAATGGCTATCTCAAAGTTTTTATTGGAGGTGTTTGGGGGATTGATGGGGCGTGGGGGGGGCGCCCTAGTGGCCCTCCAATCCTTTTTGACTAATAAAAAGAGTGCTGACCCTTCGAATTGCCAATCGAATGAGCCTGTTTTGAAGTTTCTACGACAACTCCTTCTATAAAAACCTTATATGCCCCCAGGGCATAACTTAAAACCCTTGCCCTGAGGGTTGTGGGGGAGTGTACTCCTCCAAAACACATTTTCTATCTAGAATTCAACTACGCTGAACAAAATGGCTATCTCAAAATTTTGATTGGATGTGTTTTGGGGAATGATGGGCGTGGGGGGAGGGCTAGTTGCCCTCCAATCACTTTCGACTATTAAAAAGGGCAATAGCCCTTTTAATTTCAAATCGAATGAACCTGTTTTGAAGTTTCTACGACAATGCCTTCTATAAAAACTTTTTATTCCCCCAGGGCATAAGTTAAAACCCTTGCTCTGAGAGTTGTGGGGGACTGTCCTCCTCAAAAACATTTTTTCTATCTGGAAATCAACAACGCTGAACAAAATGGCTATCTCAAAATTTTTATTGGATGTGTTTGAGGGAATGATGAGCGTGGGGGGGGGCTAGTTGCCCTCAAATCACTTTCGACAATTAAAAAGGGTACTAGCCCTTTGAATTTCCCATCGAATGAGCCCTTTTCGATGTTTATACGACAACACCTTCTATAAAAACCTTATATGCCCCCAGGGCATAGCTTAAAACCCTTGTCCAGAGGGTTGTGGGGGAGTGTCCTCCTAAAAAAGATATTTTCTATCTGGAAATCAACTACGCTGAACAAAATTGCTATCTCATAATTTTTATTGGATGTGTTGGGGGAAATCCTGCGCCTGGGGGGGGGCTAGTTGCCCTCCAATCACTTTCGACTATTAAAAAGGGTACTAGCCCTTTGAATTTCCAATCGAATGAACCTGTTTTGAAGTTTCTACGACAATGCCTTCTATAAAAACTTTTAATGCCCCCAGGTCATAACTTAAAACCCTTGCCCTGAGGTTTGTGGGTGTGTGTCATAAACAAAAACTTATTTTCTTTCTGGAATAAAACTCGGCTTACACATTGGGCTTTCTCAATTTGGGTATGTTTGTTTTTGGGTGGTATTTGTTGGGTGGGGGGGGGGGGGCTATTTGTACTCCAATCACTTTCGACTATTAAAAAGGGTACTAGCCCTTTGAATTTCCCATCGAATGAGCCTTTTTTGAAGTTTCTACGACAACACCTTCTATAAAAACCTTATATGCCCCAGGGCATAACTTAAAACCCTTGTCCAGAGGGTTGTGGGGTAGTGTCCTCCTCAAAAACATATTTTCTATGTGGAAATCAACTACGCTGGACAAAATGGCTATCTCAAAATTTTGATTGGATGTGTTTGGGGGAATGATGGGCGAGGGGGGGGGGGGAAGTTACCCTCCAATCACTTTCGACTATTAAAAATGGTACTAGCCCTTTGAATTTCCAATCGAATGAGCCTGTTTTGAAGTTTCTATGAAAACACCTTCTATAAAAACCTTATATGCCCCCAGGGCACAACTTAAAATCTTGCCCTGAAGGTTGTGGGGGAGTGTCCTCCTAAAAAACATATTTTCTATCTGGAAATTAACTACGCTGAACAAAAGGGTTATCTCAAAATTTTGATTGGATGATTGGGGTGGGGGGGGGGGCTAGTTGCCCTCCAATCACTTTCGACTATTAAAAAGGGTACTAGCCCTTTGAATTTCCCATTGAATGAGCACTAGCCACTCCAATTTCCAATCAAATGAGCCCTTTTCGAAGTTTCTACTACAACTCCTTCGATACGAAGTGCCCGGGTGGAGAAAAAAAAACACATTGTGCCCACATCGTTCTTTACTTAGGCAGCGCTAGCGCACTGCCTATGATCAGAAAATTAAACGAAAAATCTGATTCGCTCTAATTATTTCTAGTTACAATAGTATTAGTTAAATCTCATTGTGAATGGGGCTTAAATTTCTCAACGATAGTCTCCAGTTAGGAGTCACATAAATTTGGTCCAAGATGTATTGTGGTAAATCCAAATTCACCGCGAGTATATATGGTTAACAGTCTTTTTTATTTCACTCTGTATTCCTCAAGGTAAGAAATCATAAGGACACGCAATTTCTCAAAAAATTGGAAAAAGACCCAGATATCATTATCACTAGGACTGAGATAGGGAACAAAGTTGTTATTCTCGATATATTTTATCCAACACACATACTTATAAGCCTATAGATTCATGCCTCACCGAAAACTTCAAAAGAAAAACAAGAAAGAACTTGGATTTTAAAAACTGAAAGACTCATTGCTACACAGATGTTTATGATTCTTTATCCTAAAGGCTACTCCTCTCCTAAATTGTAAAATCTCCCAAACATTCACGAAGATGGAGTTCCTCTACGCTGCATTGTGGCTTCTTGTAGCTCTCCTGCTGTCCAATCGGTGAAGTGATTGTCCGCATTTTTTCGTCTCCTTATTTCAGCGTAAATTTTATATTAACATAAACATATATATATATATATATATATATATATATATATATATATATATATATATATATATATATATATATATATATATATATATATATATATATATATATATATATATATATATATATATATATATATATATTCCAATTTCCAGTTCCAATTTCACCCTTCCAGAAAGTTTCCATTTCCTTTAAATCTTTCTTTAGACCTTATCTTTTTCTCTTCATTTATTCCAAACCTTAGTGATTTAGTCTTCTTAAACATTAGTTTTCACACCTATTCTAGCACCTTGAACTCACAAAACCTCTAAAAGTTCATTAATTATGTCACATTTTCATCTAGAATGCTTAAATCATCAGCATAATCTAAGTCCAGGAGAGTTTTTTCCTCCCCATTTGATTTCGTGATTTCCCATTGCCTTTCCTGTGCTCCTTAAGACAAAGCCCATCAGAATGACCCATATGAAGGGGGATATACCCCAACCCTGCTTAACTCCTGCTTTAATACAAAACCAGCTTCTAACCTCATTTCCTACCTTAACCACAGCAGTGTTATTCTCGTACACAGCACTGATCACTTTAATGTTTGTGTCTGGTATATCAGACTAGGAGCCTTTGCTAAAGCTCTTCTATGAACACAATCGGAAGCTTGCTCATAATCTAAAAAACTGAGGACCAAAGGTGTTTTACAATTCAGGCACTTATCGATTTAGAATTAGAATGAGTCAATTAATAATAATTAAAATAACAAAAACAAATTTGGCTGTAACCTCGTTAGCGAGCTTTTTGCCAATTAGCAAATTTTGTTACCCGATTTTTTTTCATTTGGAATAATACCATTTACTTATACATCTCTTGCTTAAAGTATCAAATAATAACGTATAAATCTGAAATGTTAATCTACGTCTTTGACAACTGATGCTTTGACAGTAAGAGATCAAAGCAAAGCTGATGTGTACGCAAAAGAGGAGGGAGACAGCTCAGAGTAGGCATCTCTGATAGCAGGGGCAGCTCCAAAGATGTAATTGATTCTCAAGACAATGAAGTAACGTTACGGAAGGGGAAAATAGAAATAACACTTGAAGCATTTTTTCATTGTTTAAAACAAGTTACTTCTACCCCCCCCCACTTGATGAGACTACAACCCAAAGAAAAAGTCTTTAAAAATGTCCTACTTGATAAACATCCATCAAATTTATCGTAGTCAGAAAATCTTGGATCACTGGTGTGTTTAATTCCGCCAACATGAATTGCATTCGTATCAGTGACGTCAGCCAGTAGATTGATATGTATTGAGGTTGACAACGGCCGTATCGGGATTTCACTTCGGTCAACCTAAAATTAAAAAAAATATATATGGCGAATCTGAGCTGTAAAACCTTTAATCAATCATTCTATTATTTTCAAGATAGGTGACCAAAAATACAAAGATAAGTTTTGTTCTTAGTAGGTGACAAATATTTTAAAAGAACAGAGAGTTGCAAGACCCTTTTATTGAAAATTCGTAACTGACGCAGACAAACTAGATGTTCTTTGGGGAGCAGAAAAGTCCTTAAGGAGCCTACATAAAATAAAATACCAGTTGACGAGAATCTCAATAGCCTTTCATCGATAACTTATACAATTAAAATTCTCTTGCTTGAAATAAAGTCAAGCAAGCTTAATTTTCAGTAGCTCTCTAGTTTTTATTTACTATAGATTTTCTTTACTAGGGGAGCTGGAAATGTAGCTCCCCTCCCATAGAAAATTCCCTTCCCCCACAAAAATCATCCACGGAAAGATCCTCCCGCGTAAGCACGCCCACCAGAAAATACCCCTCGAAAATATCTTTATACTTTCCAATAGCCAATACCATAGGTAAGGAATGGGCAAAGTTCAAAACTTGCAGCCCTTCCCCGGGTGCTATGGGGGGTCAAATCATCCTTAAAGACATAGTTATTAGATCCTTCGACCATGATACAAAAAAATGGCTATCTCAAAATTTTGACCGGACAATTTTGGGTAAAAAATATTTTTGGTAACTTAAAAAGGGCACTAGAACTTTTAATTTCTGATCAAATGAGCACTCTTCCGATCCTTAAGGATCACTGGTTTGATACGGTCACCCCTGGGAAAAACAAAACAAAAAAAAGCTAATAAACACGCATTTGTGATCTTGCTTCTTGTGAAAAATTCAAAATTCGACATTTTTGTATATAGGAGCTTGAAAGCTCTACAGCAGGGTTCTCTGCTATTCTGAATTTCATGGTGTGATATTCATTAAGATCATCTGATTTCTTAGGGGTGTTCCCCGCCTTTTTCAAAAATTAGGCAAATTTTCTCAGGCTCGAAACTTTTCATGAATTTTATATATTTTGAATAACCATCAAAATTTGATTCTTTTGATATATCTATTATTATCAAGAATCTGTTTCTTACAGTTTTGGTTAGGCCTACCATTGAGCCGCATCGCTCCTTACTTACAGTTCGTTATCACAAACTTTTTGATAAAGCCTTTTCTTCTTCCGACTCGAAAGAGATTACGAAATATTTGAAATGGTTTATTATCATATCCCAGCATACCCTGGGGCTTTTAGCCTTTCATTTGTCTCCTTGCAGATAATGTCTATAATTTCTCTTAGTGATATGTTGGCACAGAGTGGCAATGGCAATCCACACGGCGTCGTATGAAAATTTTTATATGAATGATAATTATAACCAAACCCATGCAAATGGGTTTGGTTATAAATTTATAATGGTTTAGGTTATCAACCTGGATTTTTGAACTTGTGATATCAGAATTGAAATTGTCCTATCTTGTAGGTCAGACAAAAAAAATTCCTTGCACAAACAATAGTTAGTTATTAAGAGCAAAAACCTAAAACTAATTTTTCTCATCTACAAGATATATTACATGGAAAATACTGCCTTTTGAATTAGCGCAAAAAAATCTTCCTTGAAAAAAAGGACACGTCTGAGCAACCTAAATCACTTTTAATGATAAGCTACATGTTGAGGGGGATCAAATCATTTTCTAAGAACATCCAAATAATTGAGGTAATTAAAAATTGTAAAATGAAAACCGAAAATTATTTACCCAACAACATAGTGTTTCGAATTATTTACCAAAAACTACTCTTTAAACAAATAGAGGCATGTTTCTAAAACGAAAAAAAAACTGTTCATTTTAATGAAAAAAAATGAGAAGATTATCTCTATAGATAAAATAAAAACTAAGAATTGCCACAAACCTTTAAGTGAGTTACATTTCCTTTTCGTCTATAGAAAATTGAGTGTCTAGCTCCATTCAAGAAGTGTATATTTTTGATTTCTGCACCAAAAACAACTCCATCGCCCCTATCTTCTTCTATTCGCAAATATCCTAGGTGAGTTAACGTGACAAGCAGGTACTTTGTGTTGCTACAAAAAGGAAGTGTTCAAATAAAAATAGTTAAAAGCTCAATTGCATAGCCAAAGGGATAGCTGAGGGTATTAGAATCCTCAGTTCCAGTGCAAAAACTATATATAGATAAAAAAAATATGCTTGACCCAGAAATTCTTTATTCTTGAATCAGGCGTGTTCACATGATTCTTGAATCTTACTATAGTGACAGTCCTTCTATATGTTTCTGAAGATAAGATAATCAAGTTTCAGAAGCTAAGATAGAGATTTTTAATCCGGCTTGCAGCGGTAGCTGGAAACCTTGTAAGAGACGATCACATCCCATAGTAAAAAACAAAATATCCCATAACTCCTAAAAATAGAGTCAGATCAAAAAAAAAAAGAACTACGCTATTAGAACCACCATGTCCAATACCTCTATATAGGAAACTAACTGTCCCTTGGCTTGAATAACAAGGGATATATATTGGTTTGAAAATCAAGAAAAGTGGATGTAACCACGATATTCTGCATCGACGGCATCTTTTTTTTTCTTTTTCCCCGCACATAGCTGGGCACTGGAACATCGTAGAGAGCTGTTTAATGGCTCATTTTAAAGGAAATTGCTACATCTAGTGCCTTTTGCAGTTAAAAACAATATATTTTTTAAAATAGAATCGATTTTTTTACGAAAAACTGTATTTTTCTATAGCGCTGTAGTAGCAAATGTCATTAAGATCGTATTGCATACGAAAATCAAAATAGTATATTCACCATTATAAAAAGCATGTAGATATAGTTATGTAAAATGTAGTATTTCCTTTAGGGTTTTAACAAAAAATTTGATATGTGAATTGAAACTAGAGTAATTCCTGAAAATTTTAAATAGTCTGTCTATAATTGTCTCCTGGAACCAAACTTTATTTGGCTTAACTTCTAAAGTGCATATCTCTATAACCGTTGTCTTATATTTCCATTGAAAAAACTCATTTTTTTTTATTTTAATTTTCAGTTCAGAATCGCTAAAGTTTTATATTAAAAAGCTATTGAGTTCACTATAAACGTGGATTATGTAAGTTTCACCTATATCATGGTCGTAGAGAATGCTGAAGTTTTTATACATAGGATTGGTACATTTATAACTTTTCCTTAGAACATCATCATGGGTAAAAATCTCCCAAACCAAGAATAGAGCCAGGGCCAAGTGGGTCAGAGCCAGCTATCCTAACCACTAGACTATAAATATTTGTTAAAATATCTGATTAATTAATTTAGGTTGCAGCGGTAGCTAGCAACCTAGTAAGAGACGACCATGTCCAATACTAAGAAATATAATAACCAAGAACTTCTAAAAATATAATGAGATCTAAACAAGAAATAAAATATTAGAACCCGCCTTGTCCGAAATCCATATATTGGAAACTTACTGTCCCTTTGCTTTAATAACGAGGAAATTATATTGGCTTGAAAATCAAGAAAAATGGCTGAAACCACGATATTCTGCATATGCGGCATCTTTTTTTTTCTTTTTTCCATTTTTTCTTTTCCTCCTCAGATAGCTTGCCACTGGAACATCGTAGAGAGTTGCTTAATGGCTCATTTCAAAGGAAATTGATGGGGTTAAAAACTTTTGTAGTTAAAAAAATATTTTTATTTTAATCAATTTTTTACGAAAAACTACATTTTTCTATAACACTGTAGCAGCTTATGTTATTAATAAGGAATGTGTCACCTCTACGTGCGTCTGTAATTAAAAGAAACATTTAAAACGAAATCAAAGTTTTTACAAAGAACTACTTTTTCATATACTAGATAATGAATGACGTCATAGTTTTATTATTACAAAAAAAAGCCGAGGAATCCCAATTTAAAACAAGTCAAAGACATCTTGACAGGGTATGTACCAGATGATAAAACCGTTATCAAAAGACTACAGCCAAAATATTTAACCGATATAATGCTTACGAAGAAATTAGCTTTTTCTATCATTTCTTTTTGCGATGCACATGCTAATATTCTATCAAAAGCCTAGTACGATAGTAGAAAATTAGATCCCGAAGCAGAAGAGCTGAGGATTGTAGAAGCTTTAGTAGCTATTATTAGAGAAGATATTTGATTATCCATAGTTGAAACAAAATATAATCCATCTCCCAGTAAAATTTTAAATGAAATGTGAAATGATTTTCATATTTACACTTTCCAATGAACATAAAGCTTAAAAATAGTGATAAAAGAAACTAAAATTAAAAAACTGAGAAATTGAAAGATTAAATTTATATTTAATCGCTGTAATTATAATAATTTAGAATAATTTTTAGTTCATTGTTATCCCCTGGTTACATGTACATTTATATTAATTTCATAGGAGGAGACACACTACAAATATATCATTAGCGGCTAGCTGAAAAGCCGACTCCTCGTCTCGCACATGAATACAAAATTTTCCTTCAAAATGGTCAATATGCAGTGAACCAGGTTTCTTGGTCACGGACAAAAAATAAATAACAACAAAGCGTGAGATTTCCATACAATTTTGAGACTACATTAAAAATGCTTTTGGTCGTACCATAGTAAGAATTTCTTTGATATCGTATTTATGAACACGCTTCTGAAACCTTTGGAAAATTACAAAGCTATTGAGTTTGGGGGCAAAAAATGACTCTTAGCTGGAAGGCCTATTTTAAAAATAATCACCTTAGCCGATCGAATATGATAATAACTAAGCAGAAAAATTGCACATAGTTTGAAATAACAAACAGTGTTGTGTGATACAATATAATATCGAAAACTTAACGGATTTGAATTATAATCCCAAGTTCCAAATAGTATTTCACTCTAATAATTGAGTCCAGTAATTGCTGTGCACGTAAATACTACTGCTACTACTAATAACAACTCATGAAAGAAGAAAGCCGCTTGAAGCCGAAACATCTGTATTCGATTCTTTCCCACCCAAATCTGTACGAAGCTTAATTTGTTACCCCCTCCTCTCCCCTGAAGCTCCGATATCCTTTGAATCCTTTTTATTATCTCTTTGCACCCATTCTGGGAAGACCTATTTGTCGTTTGGCCCCACATGAATGGCGAAGGAATACAATGTTTGGTAATCTATCAAGACATTTATTTATAAAACATGGCTTAGCCATTTCAGCCTTGCTTTCAGTATAGTTCTAGAAAATAGGATCAAACCACATATTAAGTACATCTTATTGTTTGATATACGGCCAGTCAAATAAGTATCGAAGATTATTCTAAGACAATTCCTCTAGTATATATCAAACATATGTTCCTCAGCCTATCGAAGCGCATTCAATTCAGATCCATACTTAACTAATGCCATTACCTGGCTTCCAATATTCTAGTCTTAGTACGAAGTTAGATGTTTCTCTTCTTTCAAGCTTTCTACAACTGTCTAAAAACAAACAACACCTTAGCTGTTCTACTTTTTACAGCTTCACTGCGTCTACTATTCTCACTAATAATGCTACCCAGATGAGCAAAGCTATCTATTTGATCACTTTTCTCGTTACCTAACATCAGCTCACCTGACGGACCATATTACACACCATACCAATACACAACGAAGCAAAATGGGTGCCATCTAGCATTCTCAATAAAAGTCATCTGGTCATGTTACGTGGCCGTCTTGTGAAAAAATATTCAGAAGAGAAAAAAAACGCTTGATTTTGTAGATGGGTGTCATTTGGTACATAGTGGGACAAGGAAACATGGTACACACTGGGACATATCCTAGTATGTACCAGATGACACCCATCTACAAAATCGAGAATAATTTTTTTTCTTCTAAAGGTAATTTTCTTCAAAAAGGTTTAAGTACCTCCGGGTTGTCAAATGAGCGTCAAGGGCGCCGGCAGAAAATTTTCCAGTGGGGGAAGACGCCGAAATAGCTGTGGTTGTTGGGTGACAGTTTAGGTGGTTTAGGGCACCAAACTACGACTTTACCCCGAAGAGGACGAATTTGCAATCAATTTAAAATCCTGAGAAGCTAATTGATTTAAAAGCATCAATAACTATATTTTAGGCTTCCCAGTTGCAAAAGAAGTAATGCCCCACGGTGGTAGTATTGAATTCCACTAAGTTGATTCACTCTATTTGTAATGAAATTATGCTATGTTTGGTGATCAGTAATTGCGTATCAGCTATAATGAGGAGGGTGTGAATCATTGTTTAGGCGGGGGTAGTGTAGATTCCTACAAAAGTATATTTTAATGGACAAACTGCTTACTCTTCAAGAAGCTTCAGATAAATGTTGAAAGAGTAAGTAAGGGAGTAAGAATTAATTAAAATGTTCCTCTATACAGCTAATATATTGCATTCCAATATCTACCGGCCTGCGCTGGATTTAGGATTCTTTGTCTGAGAGGGCGAGGGTTCGAATCCTAGTGCATCCAATTATTTGGTTTGGGACGGGGGTCACTGGCGTGACTCTGTAAGCTCGGCCAAAGTTGACCCAGCTCTAAATGGGCACCTGAAGAAATCTGGGGAAGATAAACAGGAAGGGTGTGCGAAAGCACAGGATGGTTGGCCCCCAACCACCCCATTGCACTTCCTAGCTGAAGGGCCGAGAAACGGAGATCAGCACTACCAGTGGGGACTGTAAAGTCCAATGCCATATTCTTTACCTTTACCTTTACCATATCTGCCGGCACAGAGGTGGAAAAGGCAAGGCAGGTCATCGTCAGCCCCGCCACGAAATTTCTTTGGGGTGGCAAATTCTGCTAGGAACTTAGTTTTCAGCAGTTTTCAATGGTAATATTTTTCTTTTTCTATTTATATGAAGTACTTCAATGTATTTAAAAAAATATGTAATGTAGCCTATTTATCAATAAGAAAATCCTATTGTAGAGGTTGAAATGGCTTTAGTTATGTAGAAGATAAAAAGTCTCACAGAATTTCCATCCAGACAAACAATAATACGGTACTCCTTTTCATCCAACCAAAATTCTTTACTAGTAATATTAACAAAGATTTTTCACCAAAATTATTATTCATAGCCAATTTTTTTAAGTATATTCAAATTTTATCCAAAATTGAAATTTCAAATTTAAACGTAGAATGTGCTAATCAACGTACTATTATTGATTTACATATTTTTAAAGCAATTGACCAGGGATTTAAGGGACCGGTACCTCAAGTTATATCTTGGTTAAGCCTGGGTATTTGGAAAACAATCAGGAACTAAGTAAAAAAAAGAGCTTTTCAACTGAAAGCGAGGAACAGATTTGAAACTTACTTTAGTTGAAAACCTTTTCTATTTGTTTTATTACATTTCATGAAACTGTAAAGTTTTATAAATACAAAAATTTTGGTAATACTTTTTGGATTTTGATCGGTAATCGAACAGTTCGTGGTAATGAACTGTAACTAACTTACAGCGACCTGGCTCAATAGTAGCAAAAACTCTAAAATACGGAATTTTGATACCAATAGATATATAAAAAGAATTGGCTTATTATGCTGATTCCAAATATAGTTTCATTAAGTTTAATCTTACCCATCAAAAGCTACGACCCTGATAAAATTTGTCTGATTTTCTGAAATAAAGGTAAAGACGCCCTTGAAGTCATATAATTTTAATGAAAATCAGACCGTCAGATTCAGCGTATTAAAGAACCCGACTGTAGATGTTTCAAGATCACATCTGCAAAAATGTGGAATTTTGTAATTTTTCCCAAAAGAAAAATCGCGGATGCGTGTTTATTTGTATTTTTTGTTGTTGTTTTTTTCCCAGGGGTGAACGCATCGACACAGTGGGCTCAGAACGTCGGGATAGGGCTCATTCTAATGGAAATGAAAAGTTCTTGTTCCATTTTTAAGTAACCAAAAAATTGGAGGGTAATTAGGCCCCCCCACCTCACTTTTTCCCAAAATCGTCCGATCAAAATTTTGAGATAGGTTTTTTCTTCAGCATGAGCCCCCTACAGCCCCTAGGGAAAGGTTTTTAAGTTATAAAAATCATCCTGTGTTTTATCTGTTATTGGGAAGTATGCATACATTTTTCGGGTGGGGAGGGGAGGACGAATTTTATGCTGGGAGAATTTTCAATCGAGAGTATAGTTTCCAGGGGGGGTGACATTTTCAGAAGAAATTTTACGCTGGGTGAATTTGCCAGAATTCATATACCCCAGGACCTGTCTCTTTCCTACCGTTTACCCCCCTTTCTGACAATTTTCTCTGCAGAACTTATGGCAATTAAGTTTTCTCTTCAAGCCATATCAAGCCAAACAGTGACCAAACATCAGAAGTATATTGTATGCACTGATTCACTGTCAGTTCTGGATTACTCTTCACACAAGCAACACCAAGCAAGAAATGTTGCCATGGAGATTGAAAATTTGGCAACACAACTTGCAAGAAAGGGTATATCAGTCCTATTTATATGGGTTCCAGCACACTGTGGTATAACAGGAAATGAATAAGCAGACCAGGCTGCAAAACAATCCTCCCATCTGGGTCTGATCACTCAAACCCCTATTACTAGTCTTGAATTCCTGTCTTCAATCAGTTCAAAATTTTGGCGGAAGAAGAGGCTTGGCTCCGTTCTTTCCATACCCAGCTCCTGGATCTCTATAATTACAAGCAGCCGTCAAAAGAAATGTACCTCTGATCTCGCATCCTTTCAACTTTTCTCTTTCGTCTTAGATTAAGCCATGCAAAGACAAAATCAACACTATTCCTTTGGAAAATGACCCCTTCCCCCAACTGCGTCACATGTGGAGTGTATGAAGACATACGTCACATCATCTTCAACTGTAGAAAATATGAAAAGGAGAGGGAAGTACTAAGGAATTGCTGTGAGGGGGCATTTAAGGCATTCACAATGCGCTCTGTTCTGGGACATCACATGTCTCCTGCTTGGGCTAGACGACTAAGCACAAACCTTTTAGGTAGATTTGTTAAGACTACTGGTTTGGTTCATTCCCTTTAAGATTTTTTTTTTTTTTTCCCCTTATATTAGCTCATTTTAGAGTCATCACACTTAGTATATTTTTTTCTTTTTTATCTATGTTTTATCAGCTTTTTTTATAGTTGGAGTATGTGGCAGGAATGATGTATATTTGCATTATTTATTTAATTGTGTCGTAATTGTTTTTTAATTGTTTTTTGACAAAGCAGTGCTGAATTACTCTGATTCTCGTTATTCAACGCAGGCATTTGCTACAGGTGAATGACCCCCTATCAATAGCACAATAAGTGATACCTGATGCGGCCCAATGAATATTGACTGAAGTGACACACCCAAGCAAGCTAGTGATTACAGAAGGCACAGAATAATCGAGTGATACGAACGCATATGACCGATTGGTCGAACGCGTCAAACCCCAAACAAACAAACAAACAACAATTCATATACAAAATTTCTTTATATGCCTTGCTTTCTCTTTACCGATTCAATTTTACGCGTGGAGATGTTGAGGGAAATTATCTCGGGTAAATTTTCACCAGGATTGAATCGTCCAGAGGAGGTTTCTATGGGCAAGTGGATTTTTCCGTGGAGGTGGAGCCAGGTATCCTGGCGTTATTTAAAAAACAATCAGAAATTAAAAAAAACAAGTTTTTTCAACTGAAAGTAAGGAGCAACATTAAAACTTAAAACGAACATAAATTTATTACGCATATGAGGGGGTTTGCCCCATCTTCAACATCTCGCTCTTTGCTCTAAAGTTTAAATTTTGTCCCAATTCTTTAAAAAAGATTCCTAAAACACAAGGGTTGTTTCATTAGAACAAAAAGTAAATTCTTTTAAAGTGCAAAAAACTGTAGCTTGAAGAGCGAGGTGTTGAAGAGGGGGAACCCTCTTCATATACGTAATAATTTTTGGTCGTTTTAAGTTTTAATGTTGCTCCTTACTTCATTTGAAACAAACTTGTTTTATTTTCTTTATTTAATGAAGCTTAGAGAGAAACAATTTTCTAAAGACAATCAAAAAAGTATGTCAATTAAAGTAAAAGTATTTAAAAATGAAAAAAGTAAGTAGGTACAAAAAATACACAAAATAATAGCCTACTTACAAAAACTAAGATGCAAACTCCCAGTATTAAGTTCTTTTGAGCAATGCCGATTTGGTTATCAAACATCAAAATATTTAATGCCTTTAGACTCAGTGTTTATAAAAAGTAACGCATTATCAAAGTAGTCTGTTCAAAGTGAAACATTAGAACTAAGATTAAGAAAATCAAATAAAAATATTTAATTCATTATTTTTCATTAAATTTTTAATGCCAAAAGCCAGTAATTTGGCACCTTTATACTTCATAACTATAAAAAATTAAATCTTTTTCAAAATGACAAATAGATAAATACAATCAATCCTTGAAACAAAAAAATTGATAGTCAAACAGTTCGTGGTAACGAACTGTAAGTAAGGAGCGACCCGGCTCAATGGTAACCGAAACACTAAAAAACAGAATTTTGGTACCAATAGATACATCAAAATAATCAGATTTTAATTCTGATTTCAAATATATAAGTTTCATTTTAATCTTTCAGTTTAATCTTACCCATCAAAAATTACGCGCCTGAGGAAATTTGGCTGATTTTCAAAAAAAGGGGGAAAGACTCCTTAAAAGTTATAGAACCTTAATGAAATTCACACCATCATATTCAGCGTATCAGAGAACCCTACTGTAGAGGTTTCAAGCTCCTACCTACAAAAATGTGAAATTTTGCATTTTTTGCCAAAAGAAATATCACGGGTGCGTGTTTTTGTTTTTTTTTTCTTTTCCCCAGGGGTAATCGTATTGACCCACTGGTCCTAGAATATCGTAAGAGGGCTCACTGGAGCGGAAATTAAAAGTTCTAGTGCCCTTTTTAAGTGACCAAAAAAAATGGATGGCAACTAGGCCCCCTCCCACGCTCATTTTTTTCTCAAAGTCACCCAATTAAAATTTTGAGATAGCCATTTTGTTTAGCATAGTCGAAAATTTAATAAATATGTCTTTTACGATGACTTAATCCCCCACAGTTCCCAGGGGAAGGGCTGCAAGTTATGAACTTTGCCCATTGCTTACATATTGTATTGGTTATTGGGAAGTATACATACATTTTGAGGATGGATTTTTTTCTGGTGGGGGGGAGGCTGGGGGAGGGAGTTACTCGGGATACTTTTTTAGTAGAGAGTGTTTCCTTTGGGTAAGGGATATTCCTATGAAGGGGCGCCGGATTTTCACGCACTATCTAAAAAACGGTAAGAAATTAAATTAAAAAAAACAAGTTTTTTCAACTAAAAGTAAGAAGCAACATTAGAGCTTAGAACGAACAGAAGTTATTACGTATATGAGGATGTTCTCCCCCAAGTCAATACCTCGCTCTATACGCTAAATTTTTTTTTCTTAGTGCTTTCAAAAGAGCTATCTATTCTAATTAAACGGCCTTTGTGATTCAGGGGTTTGTGAATTAAATTTTTTTTTAACTTTTAACATAAAGAGCGTGGTATTGACTAAGGGGAAAACCCCATCATATACGTAATAACATATACATAATAAAAAAAAAACAATAAAAAAAAACAAGCGATACGGCTCAATAGTAGGCTAATCGAAACTTTTAAAAACGGAACTTTGATGTCAATAAATGTATCAAAAGAATGAACTTATAATGCTGATTCTAAATATATGAATTTTATTAAGTTTAGTATTACTCATCAAAGGCTACGAGCCTGAGAAAATTTACCTGATTTTTTAAAGAGGGGGGGAACATCCCCTAAAAGTGAAAGAATTTTAATGAAAATCACACCGTCAGATTCAGCGTATCAGAAAACCCTTTTACAAAGGTTTCAAGCTCATATCTGCAAAAATCTGCAACTTTGTATTTTTTGCCAGAAGAAAAATATACGAATATGGAAATTCGTTACGTAAGTTAATTTGTAAATTAGGTCAGAACCAAGTTTAGAGACAGCCATTAAGCAAAAGAAAAGCAAAATTTCTATGTAAATTTTGTTTACTTATTCAATGACGGTGAGCCAAAATAAAAGCTGCATTAACTAAAAAACGATCAGAAATTAAATAAAAAAACAAGTTTTTTAAACTGAAAGTAAGGAGCGACATTAAAACTTAAAACGAACAGAAATTATTCTGTAAATGAAAGGGGCTGTCCCCTTTTCAACGCCTCGCTCTTTACGCTAAAGTTTGACTCTGTCTCACAACTTTATTTTTTAAAACAATAAAAAACTTTTGCGTAAAGAGCAAGGCGCTAAGGAGGGGACAGCCCCTTTCATGTACGGAATAATCTGTGTTCGTTTTAAGTTTTAACGTCGCTCCTTGCTTTCAGTTAAAAAAAACTTGTTTTTTTATTTAATAAAACACAAAAAATGTATCCGTTCAGGGGGAAAATACAGAAATTCTTAGCCTTCTGTTCAGGGGAAACATTTTTGATTATAGTGGCTTTATATATATATATATATATATATATATATATATATATATATATATATATATATATATATATATATCACCTCCTCGTGGGTACTCTTGCAATGCAAGCAAAAGTTGACGGCATATTCTTACCGAAATTGTCCCTTATTAAGTTGTTTTCCTTGTTTTTTTATAAATATACGAACTTTCTTATGTTCTAATAACTGCACTAATTACTAATAAACAAATACATATTTAAGATCACCATAAAACCTGATTCTTTGACTGAATGTTATCAATAGTTAGGGTCTTATACTTTCGTTATTGGCAAGGATCATTATTTACTTACCATTCACTACTATGAAGAATTTGTTGTTTGTTTTTTTTTTGTTCCAGCCAAATCATAAAGAAATTTTTTTTATGGAAAAGTGGAAAGGGGTCACTTAGTCACACATTAGAACTTATGTTTTCCGAATTAAGGGTCAAAATCTATTGGCAGACAGCTGACAACGGGCCAACACACAATGGGTCGAACAAATGTTTGGAGAAAACTGGCCAGGAGTTACTCAGTCAGAAATTAGAACTTATATTTTCCGTATTATGGGTCAAAATCTATTGGCAGGCAGCCAACAATGGGGCAATAAACATTTTTTGCATTGTTTTTCTCTATTCTGCTCTCTTTTCTTTAGTTTCCTTATAATTACACTATAGTCCCAAATTTACAGGGGGCATGGCCCCCCTGCCCCCCCCCCCCTTGCCGGTGCCCATGATGAGCATAAATACAATCTTAGGAAAAGAGAAAGGTATTAAGTTTCAACTTTAAGGGGAACTAGATGGGGAGTAAAACTAAATCAAAAGCTTCAATACATATCTAGATTGCCAAATGGGTGTATATCCAATATCTTAGGAAAAGGGGGAAGGGTATGTTGGAACTTTCAGAGCATATTATTGGGGATGTCCAACTAAATCAAGAAACACGAAGTCTATCCAAGGTTGTCATAAGGGCATATTACAGACATCTTAGGAACCGATAAAGGTATTAAGATGAAACTTCAGGACCCATTGAGGAAGATTTATAACTAAATATTTGTGTTAAAATGGCCTATATGCAATGTATCTGGGATGGCTAAGGGCATTAAGGTGAAAATATCATGGGCTATTGCAGTGTATATTGAACAAAATCCAAATCCACTCTATGCAGGCCAGTTGTCAAAAGAGCATATGAATAATATCTGAGGAACAGCTGAAAGCAATAATTGAACCATTGAGGGCTACTAAAACTAATGCTTATGCAATTAGCACTGCTGCTATTGTGATTTTTTCAAGCTGTGACTGCTTTTAACTGTTTAATTTGTAAATACTTACAACTTCAAATACTTGTGACTGTGAATGATTGCGACTGCAAGCCCAACTACTTGTATCTAAAATTGCCAATGGTTGTTACTTTGACTACTTTGCCATAGCAAAAAAACAGTGGACAGCTCTTCTAAAGCCTGAAGTCAGTTTTAAAAAAGCTTCCTTTGTCTGCAAATGGCATATACAACTGTGACGAAAATCCTGTGACTACAGTTCTTCGTCAGGCGTTTGGGGAGAAAGGTCAGATTATAGTGTGCAAGGCAACATCATCAGAGAAAGGTGTCCTTGTACCCATGGTCGGGAATTTTTCTGCAAGCAGTCAGTGTTTACCCCTTACTTTATATTTCCAATGGAAAAGTTTTAGCCTCATAGGGTAACTGGTACTCCAGCAAACTCGGCAGGTGAAGCCTCACCATCAGGTTGGATCAATCAAGATCTATTTTGAAATATATTCATCACCTCGTATATTCACATACATTTCAAGAGAGCCCGAAGCTTCTCGTCTTAGATAACCATGACTCTCATATCTCCTTGAAAGTTTTCAATTTTGCAAAAGATTCAGGCATTACGCTACCCATCAGCCACAAGCTCTAGCTGTTAGATATTAGTGTATAATTTCCCTTCAAGTGCCAATACAATAAAGCTCTAGATAACTAGCTGTTGTCTAATCCTGGGAAGACCTTGACAATATATGACATTGCTTCTCTTGTTAGACGCAGTCTTCCTCTGTTGTTAACTCCAAATAACATCATGAGGGGCTTTGAGAAATCTGGAATATGGCTGCAAATCCTGAAATCTTCACAGAAGAAAATCTTCTTACCTATTTCATCACTGACAGGGAAAAACACTACACAAAGAAGAAACTACACAGAGCCAGATAGTGAAGGCGAAATGGTCCTGGACAACTTGTGGACAAACTTGTGAGTAGGAATATGGGCAGAAAAGGGGGGATTTAAACTTTAGATAAGGTTTTTTTTGACGGAGGAGAATTTGTCGGCAAATTATATCGGTATCGAATTGGTGAGATATCGGTATCGGTATCGGAGCCCAAAAATCCTTATCGGTCGGGCCCTAACAGTTACTCACTATATAGAGACTCAAATGAGTTCAGTGAGCCCTTAAAAACAAATGAAAGTACGATATTTCGTCGATTATATTTCAAATCTACTAGTATTTATAATAAACTTAGACATTTTACAATACGTAACGTACTCACAAAAAAAATACCTCAAGGGTTTTTTTCGTTATAAAGAGCAGTATTAAATTTGCGACTCTTTACTCTTAGGCCACAAAAGGCTTAAAAAATGAATTATTTTGGAAAAATTCCGGTATATAGCATTTTCTTCTGATACCATCCCTCCTGTTCACCATCCTTCCTGATGCCATCCCTCCTGATGCTATCCTGTTCACCATTTCTTGAAGCGAAAATAGAGTTTCACTGCTTAAGAACACAAAAAATGAACAGCCTACTTACTCATTTCCAGTTTGAATAAGGAGGAGGGCTTGGGCAATATTTCTCACAGCAGGTGTTGAAAAAGCAAACTGTACTTGAACATTATTAAATTCCTTAGCCTTGTGCTTAGCATAAATGTAGGAGTCACCACCAAAACTGGCCCCTCTCTCTACAAAAAAAAGAATACATCGATCAATACAAAACTTGTAGTGAAAATCAGGAAAGACATCAAATTTAAGGAGGGCTGAATGAACTATCCCAATCAATTTTTAAGCACCCATCTTTTTAATATTGAAAGAAATCATACCAAGCCGATCAGACCTATAAAAATGAGAGACTGACAAGCAAAATTGCAGCTATGGATAATTTTGAATAACAAGTAGCCTATGTACAGATACAATTCTACACGAGTTTGTTACAAAATAAAGAAACACCAACAAAGATCATTGGTGAAAAAGAGATTTGAAACAATATATTTCGTAAAAACTACAATTTGGTTGAACAGCAAAAAAAGAAAAAAATATTAATTTAAAAAAATAATATTGTAAACTTAACGTGATTGAAAGGCCGTACCAGATCAATTTTGTCATATTAATTTAAATCAACCTCTATTTAAAAACGAATACATCCAGAAGGGGCCTCAGTCTGATCACTCCATTCATTCACTCAATGTCTATCACTGTATATAGTGTGGATCTTGGCTGAACTTAGTGGCTGTGTCAGTGGGTCTTACGCTAAAGATTTTTTTAGTATTTTCAAAAGAGCTATTTATTCTAATTAAACGGCCTTTGATTCAGGGGTCATTCTTAAGAATTGGAACAAAATTCAAACTTTAGCGTAAAGAGCAAGGTATTGACTAAAAGGCGAACCCCCTCATATGCGTGATAAGTTTAAATTCAGTTTTTATGCTTCATCTAGGGTTTCTGTCACATTTCTCAGAATGCAATACAAAACGTTGCCTAAATGGTTATGCAAGTTGTTTGTCCACATTTGGAGGACCTATTAGCGGTTATTTTTTTTTTTTAATTTTTACTCATCGTACTTGGAGGAAATAAAAAGTTTGAATTGAATTGTTAAAATTACATTTCAAGCAACTAACATTTACACATTGAAGGGGGAAAGGAGCGCAAAAATTCCTGTAGTAAATTGAATATTCTTGTTATGCTAAAAAAAAGTTAATTTTCAGTTCAATAGACGAATTGATTGAAAACAGGTCATTCAAAGAGTCGCTGTTACCCTTGGGTCACAGTTGCAGAACAACACATGCAACTACGCGCTTTTGAACCAAGCTCTGGCTCCCTATGAGCAAAAATAAACCATAGTCTCTAATCCCAATAAAGTTAAATTAAGATCCATTAAGCCCTTATGATTCAATGGGATGACAAGAAATTCTCTTTCCTACCAGACAAATGTATACCATAACAAGTTCTATTGAAAAAAATGGTCATAACAGGTTTTCACACGAAAATATCTAGGGACCATATTCCTCCTCCTCCAAAGAGGTGAAGATGATCTCAGGCTTTGAAAAGAAATAACTAGGACACATTCTGCTACTTCTGGTACTCAGCCAAGACCCTACAATCCGTTTTGGTATATACGCTAATTCTGGTAGATACCATTTTACAAGTTTTTTTTTGTTGTAGTTTCATGGATAGAAATTTCCCATTTCCCAAAGGGTTCCAAATGTGTATTAGTCCCCCTCCCACCTGAAAGTAAGAACTCGTTATTACTCTTAGTGCTCGCCAAATTTGGTAAAGAGTTGATAGAATTTCATGCTAAAATTTCGTTGACGAAAATTGAAGGGCCCTTCTTCCACCTTTCTCAAAAAGGCTGCGTTTGGTCTTGGCTGCCAAAAAGATACAACTAAGAGACTACCTTTTCACTTTCAACCGAGCTTAGTTGATATATAAAACTTAATTCTGGTATAAGCTTTGACGATAAGGATTTCAGAGTCCCCTCTCCTTCACCCAACTAAAGGTCAGATGGTGCCTAGACACCTGAAAGCCATAACGAGAACGCTTACTCTTGCTTCTGAACAATCGTATTTGAGAAATGATAAATTCTCCTATTGAGTGATCTGATGACGAAAATTTAGAGACTCACAACTCACTTTTCTCCAACCAGAATGTCAATTAAGTTGCTGATCTGCAAAGATCCAACCTTGTTTAGTTGAGACCCAGCAATCTTTTCTGGTAGGTGTCCTAATGCCAAGGATTCCAGGACTCACCCCTAACACATCCAACAAGAGAGGTTGAGCTAATTTTTGGTCCCCAAATACAACTATAGGGACTCTAGGCCTTAGTTCTTATCAAGTTTGGATGGCGTTATTAAGCATTGCATGCATATAACATTCCAAAAAACTCAAATAAAACTGTAAATACTGACTAAAAGTAAAAGGCTTGATATTGAAACTATTAGGTCCTTTTTTCTCAGAAGAATTAAATGATTTGAAACAAATAATTCAATGTTCTACACAAGTCTGATGTTACTTGAACCCTAAGCAGTGACGAATCTAGGGGGGCAAGGGGGCGCCCTCCTCTAGCGTAGCTAAGTAGTGTAATTTACTTAATTAACTCAACTTTGTGTTAATTAAACATGCTCCTAACGTAAGTTTATCGAATCAACCTATTCTGCACCTCCCCTAAACATTTCTTTCGGATCAGCCAATTTTCACCCCCCCCCCTGAAAAAAAATCCTGGATCCGCCCCTGCCCCTAAGAAGCTGACTGCTAGAGCTATGACAGTGCTCTTTTGTTTCTTGTTTATACTACATAGTAGGCTAGAAAAATGAGTAATTTCTCCCTAGAGAATTACTAGAAATTGTACAGACATGAGACACGCTTTTCTTATCTGCATCAGCATCTCTCTACAGCAGGAAAAGATTCTAAATTTTCCTCTCTTGAAGCTGCCAAGTGATAGACAAATGACCATGAAAAAATCAATAAATTGTGAAATAAATCTTCATAAAAATAACCACCATTTAAGGCTCACGTACGAAAAAATTGACTAAACGCATCAGAAATTTGTATATATAGGGCTACATTTTCGTTACTTTTTTATGAGCAAGATAAAAAATTTCTGATACGGCCTTGCTAGAAGGTTTCTGACATAGTAAAAATATTTTGGAAAGGTGTAGACCAGTTTCAGACACAAACAAAATTCGTTCCAATTGTGAAAATGGGATGGATAGATCAATTATGGGCCACTTAATATGCAAGTGCAAGTGTTTTCCTCATGTAAGTTTTGGACTTTTTTCTGAATTGATTTTATGTGGTTTCGTCTTTTCGTTTTTTGCATGTATTTGTGTTCTATTTCCATCGTTTTGTTTGCCTGGTCTTTTTTCGTATTGATTTATTGAGAATAAAGTTCTTTCTTTTATTGTTTAAAAAGACTTAGAACTACAGACAAAAATTAATATTATGTTGACGGTTACTTAACTTCAGGAGACGTAATGCGACTTCTGCATTTTTGGGAGGGGTCACTTTATTACTGAAATTTTCGGTTATTAGAAATGAACTAGCAAATACTTATATTTTGAATAACAAAGGTAATTCAAAGGAGCTTTTAGAGAATTGATAACTACTGTACACGGATCAATGCAACGGAATTGCATTGAAAAGTTTAGTCAAGAATAACATAAAGGTTACCTTCAGTGCATACATCACCAAAATACGATGTGAACTCACAATCACAAGTAAACGTGTTAGTTGCTAAATCTTCACTACATCTGCCACCATTTTGACAAGGTTGGTTATCACAAAGCATACTGCAGCCAAGAGCAACCCCGTGAAGAGATATATCTAGAAGATGAAACAAAATTTTAGGAATGGCCTAACAGACAAATTAAATAATTTATTTCACTAAATTAGCCATTCAGATGTAAAACAGTCTTTTTGCAAAGGGAATCTCTGTGTTGGTAAATTTTAAGAGAAACTCCGAATTCGTTTTTATATAGGTTTTATCTTATTCATGAATTTTTTTTTATAGAGCAGGAGCAATGATAAATTTCAGACTTGACTCCAGTAGTTGATCGTGAAGACACCTTATAATCTCGCCCACGACTAATATACAAATCTGATGGTTTCCTAATTTATTGGGAAACCAAAATATAATCTGAGAGCCTGCTCGCGCAAATGAATTTCATTTTGTCACTACTTTTGAACATTGAAACACAAAAAATTAGAGTATATACGTCAATAACATTGGTGCATTGGGGTATGTAAGGTACCGGACTGTTTGAGGTTATCGTACATTTGAGCTCTCAGTAAACTATATACTATGATAAAAAAAAATTATTCATTTTATTGAGCACAACTCTAAATTCATACAGTGGCTGTCAGTTTGACCCAAGCTCTATCCCTGAGTTTGGGTTGTTTTATGATTGAATTGGTCTTGTTTTTTTTTCCATGAATTATCACATGTTTTCACGGACTGCTCATCAAAACACGTACTAGCGTTGCTAGAAACAAAATAATGTAAGTATAGGTAACAGAAAATTTCAAAAACATTCGAATTTTTATAAAAATAATCGAATTTTCCATGTATTGATTTTTTTTTGTTCCTGCCCATCTTATGAAATAATTGGTCATGAGAAATTGGGGGTGCCTCAGCCAATCGCAAAATCACATTTATAGTGCCCTATTTAAGGACCAAAAGTGGAAACACAAGACCACATAATATCCTTTTTGCCCCCCCCCCCCCATGGTCACAGATCAAATTTTCAAGATAACCATTTTGCTCAAAATATTTGAAAGGTCAAATAAGTACACCTAGGAGAATTATATTGCCCATGCATCCAAAGAGGAAAGTTTCCTAAATTTTAGAAATTGCCAATTGTTCACAAATAGTTTTATACTAGAAAAATGGAACGCATGATTGAAATCGGCGGTCCGAACGGCTTGAAATTTCAGAGACTGTTCATTGGGACATGGAGACCTCAAAGTTTGTTGAGAGGGGAGTGACCCTTAGGGGCCTAGAATTAGACCAAACAACCCTTTATCTTTCATTAGTTTTAAAACTCACATCCGTTTCTCCTTGGACCATGAGAACCCTGATTTAGAAGAGATAACCAGCTTGAGGCTAAAGCATCCTAAAATGGGGCAGAAATAATGGCCAATTTTTCTACAATAGGTATCATACATATATACGTAAGTCTCTAGGCCAAAGGGATCGTAATTGAAAAAAAATAAGGCTGGGGGAAAAAATGTTCCAAAGAAGTTTTTTTGCGATCGGCTTGAAATATATCCGTGGGCCAAAGTAACCCCAATTTTAGGTTGGTTAAAAGACTCCCAGATATGGGGCTCAGCAACTTTACTTTTTGTAACCGCCTAGAAACCTATATCCGGAAATCCGCTGGTTAAAGTGACCCCGATGCTAAAAAAAACTAATGAACATTGATTTGCTAAAAAATGGTCAACTATCTTTTTTCTAATCGTTTGAAATCTACTCCAGTAAGTTCTAAGACCAAGGGGTGTGTCAGCCCATGGGAACTTTTTCTGATGATCCTGAAGGGCAATAGCCCTTTGAATTTCCAATGGAATGATCCCTTTTTGAAGTTTCTACGACAAAACGTTCTATAAAAACCTTATATGCCCCAAGGGCATAGGTTACAACTTTTGCTCTGATGGCTTTGGAGGGAGTTTCCTCCTCAAAGACATAGTATCCAGATCTTTCAACTACGTTGAACAAAATAGGTCTCTCAAAACTTTGATTGGGTGTATTGAGGGAAATGGTGGGCATGGAAGGGGTGTTAGTTGCTCTCCAATCACTTTCGGCTATTAAAAAGGACATAAGCTCTTCCTATTTCCAATGGAATGAGCCCTTTTCGAAGTTTCTACGACAACTTCTTCGATACGAAATTCCCTGGTCTAAACAAAGAAAGAAACAAATAAAAATACATTGTGCCAATATCGTTCTTTACTTAGGCAGCGCTATTGCACTGCCTATGATTTCTGATTGCTTTTTCAAATAATGCTGGGAAATCCAGCGCCCCCTTTATGGAAATTCTCTTCCTCCATTAAAAATTCCTCTGTAGACAGATCCTCACACATAATCTCCTCCCTCGGAACCCCTGTCCACCAGAAGAAATCCCCCCTGAAAACGTTTGTGTACTTCCCAATAATCAATACTATAAGTTAACAATGGGCCAAGTTCATAACTTGCAGCCCTTCCCCAGAGACTGTGGGGGATCAAATCGTCCTCAAAGACATAGTTATTAGAATATTCGACTATGCTGAACGAAATGGCTCTCTCAAAATTTTGATCTGGTGACTTTGGGAAAAAAGAGTGTGGAAGGCGGCCTAGTTACCCCCCCCTCCCCCCAAATTTTTGGTCACTTAAAAAGGGCACCAGAACTTTTAATTTTCGTTCAAATTAGCTCTCTCGCAACATTTTAGGACCATTGGGTCGATACGATAACCCCTGGGAAAAAAAAAATAATAAACACGCATCCGTGATCTTTCTTCTGGCAAAAAATACCGAATTCCACATTTTTGCAGATAGGAGCTTGAAACCTCTACAGTAAGGTTATCGGATATGCTGAATCTGACGGTGTGATTTTCACTTTTAGGGGGTGTTTCCCCTTTTTTCAAAAATAAGGCAAATTTTCTCTGGCTCATTACTTTCGAAGGGTACGACTAAACTTGATTAAACTTATATATTTAAAATCAGCATAAAAATACGATTGTTTTGATGTATCTATTGGTATCAAAATTCCGTTTTTTAGAGTTCGGTTACTATTGAGCCGGGTCACTCCTTACTTTCAGTTCGTTATCACGAACTGTTTGATCCTACTGTATATGTGTGATTCTTAGAAAGAAATCTGTTGCCCCACTTTTTGTCATTTTCTTGCTGATAACAATTTCAAATTTGCGGATAATGCCCTTAAAAAGCAGCTTAACTGAAAAAAGAGTCTAGATGTCAATAATATTCTTTGACTGGGAATAACAGAAAATTCAAAACACTGACACACATTTCTAGTCTTTATTGTTTGTTAGTATAACGGTCTTCATTTCCAAGAAAATACACGATACACGTTAATTCCGCGTAATATTTTATAACTTCAGAACCTTGGATAAAATTATAAAACTTTTATAACTATGCTTCAAATCATTTTTCTGGATGTATTTTCAGAAAAAAAAGTTATTTAAAGCTTAAAAATGAGCCAGTACAAAATCAAAAATATTTTAATTTTCTGACGCAATATAAGTGAAGACTACTAAGGATAATTTCTTTTTATTAAGATAAAACTTGGCTCAAATAATATTGAACCAGTTTTTTTACTACTCAGAAAGTTTGGTGTAAAAAAATTACAGATTTTCGCTTAGATTTGTAGATATGTGATTTTACTTTATTTCTACCAAAAGGGTTACGAAATGAAACGCTAAAAATTTTCTTAACTGATTCATTTTCAAACTCACCTTGAGCCAAATCATGTGATTGAGGGCTCATAAGGTCTATTGACTGTGATCCAAGCTTTAAGCCTCTTAAGCATCCTATAAAACCAGCCAATTCTGTTTCCATATAATCACCGTCAATTCCTCCAAGAAAAACTTGATAGAATTCTTCGGGCTGCCGAACAGGACGAGGCGGTTTTATTGTCTCTAAAAACAGATAATATCAAATATTTCGTAACAGTAAGTCAAAATACTTCTTTCCCCCAACATCGAAGAGAGCAAATAAGCAAACTTTAAATTTTTTCTATGTAACCAATGTCGATTTCTCAAAGAAAAGTTTGGTAGAATTTTTCAGGCTGCACGATCTGGTTTTATTGTTTTCAAAAGAAAAAAAAATACAAAATACACAATTAATAGTAGCTTTTAAAACCAAAAACTTGTCTAGTGTGACATAAAAGAAAGTTAAAGAATTATTTTTATATTTGGTTGCCATGGTGCATTAACTATACTGCGGCATTTGTAAATTGAATATGTAGTTGAATGTAGTTGAATTTGTAGTTGAATATCAAAATGTTAAAAAAAAACCTTTGTTTTGACGCCAAGTTACATATGGTAAAATAGCAAAACTTCGTAAAAAAAGGAAAAAAAATTAATGAGATACAGATGAATATTAAGAACGGTTAGGGTTTTTTCCTCCTTATAGATTATATATCATCTGTGTTTGGTTAATTGCATTTTCGTTCATTTGAGCTAAAACGAAACTAGCATAAAATCATTTATTCACAACCAAAACCAGATATGTGAGAAATAATTTATTTCAAATGGGTTACACTTTTTCAAGAATGGGGGAGTGGATCAAGTTAAAACAGTGCAGAAATGCAAGATCAAAACGAACAAGCTGTATAAAAAAGTAATTAATGGATAAACTTGTCAAGATCTTGAGAATAGCTAGGGAGGGTGAGGTTTAAAAAAGTTAGTCCCAATCCCGATCTTCTCTATCCACTCGGTATACAAACCTGCCTGGGACAGGTCAACGACACAGAAAATTGTTACTTGTCGAAGAAATTTTGTTGTGAATCGCAAAAACAAGAGTTTTCTGGGAAAATATTTATGAATAGCCATAGGGTTACGTGTTTGAAAACTTTACAGTAGAAATAGCTCTTAGCCCCTATGTATCAAGTACATATTTAAAGCTTTTTGAACTTGGATGGCTAGTAGACTTATCTCTTGAAAAAACAAACAAACTAAAGGGAACAGTCTATTTCGTAAACCTACTTTCTGGGAACTACTTTCTTGTCAACGATGATGCGGTCTGAGTCTTGTTTTTATTTTTGCAGAATATGCAATATTTTTCTGAATGGCTGGATGAAGTTGCTGATACATGTTCTTGCCCATGTGGTTCCTGATCAAAATAATCACTAATAGTGAGATTGTGATGAATAGCTCGTCATAGCTAGAGGCATAATATTCAAATTTAAATTACCTAGTTGTGGATTTTGCCATGGATTTCTCTTGTACTTCGTCAGCAATCTGAAAGGTACATTTACTGTGTTGTTTGCACCATTTACTTGTAGCGTTGTAGAATCTGCTTTTCTTTTGATTAAAATTTGAATTTCATCACCATCCCCCAAATCTAAAAGAGAAAAAGTATTTTGACCTAAACACATTCAAGAAGCATAACATTTGAAAACGGTAATTTCTCCGATTAAGAGTTGAGTGTTTTGACTCTTTTAATTTTTAAAGATAGAGTCCTCATTATGACCTCTACAAGTCTAGTAAACTGATTTGGAAGACTCTAGCTGCTTAATAGCGTTCTGTATTGTTCTCTGAATTTGAGCATTAATGGCTACTGGTATATAATTGAAGCTTTTGTTTTTAGTTAAATAAAAAAACAAGTTTTCCAACTTAAATTAAAGAGCAACATCAATACTTGAAGCGAACAGAAATTATTATGTATATGATAGAGGTTACCTCGCCACAATACCTCGCTCTCTACGGTAAATTTTCTTATAACTTTTAAAAAAGCTTATTATTCTAATTCAACGGCCCTTGTATTTCAGGAGTCGTTCTTAAAGAATTGAGACAAAAAGTCAAACTTAAGGGCAAAGAGGGAGGTACTGAGGAGATGGCAACCCCCCTCGTATAAGAATTTCTGTTCGTTTTAAGTTTCGATGTTGCTCCTTACTTTCAGTTAAAAAACTTCTTTTTAAAAAATTCAATTACTGATAATTTTTAAATAATGCTGGGAAACTTGGCCCCCCTCCATGGAAAATGCACCCCCCCCCCAAAAAGAAAAATCCTCAATGAAAAGTTCTTTCCATGTAAAATACTCCCAGATAATTCTATTCTAGCTGAAAATTTCCCCCGGAAAATGTCTTGCGGAGGATTGCGGGTAAAAAAATTTTCTTGGTGCACTTACATCTAAAAAAGACTTAAATTTCTGTTTTTTTTTTTTAATCATGCGAAATCCCTTACCCTTTAATAGAAAGTTGCTCCCGCAGAAAATTCACTCTGGAGAATTTATCAAGTGGAAAACTCTCCCGTGGAGGATTTCGCCCGTTAACCTCCCCCCCCCCCCGCCCCCTACAGAAAGATACTCTAGACAATTCCAACATGGTAAAAATTTCCCCCAGGTTATTCCCCTTAACATATCCACTTGTAAAATTAAGTTGGAAAAGAGAAAGTAAGACGAATGAAAAAATTTCGTATAGGAATTCGTGCAAATTCCCCCAGCGTCAAATTTCCCTTAGAAATTTCCTTCCCCACCAAAACATCTCCCCGTGGAAAAATCCCCCCAGCAGAAAATTCATCTCTCCGCCGAAAAATGTCTTTGTACTTCTCAACAATAACGAATACTATACGTAAACAAGGTGTAAATTTCATAGCTTACATACCTTTCCCAAGGGGCTGCAAGAGGTCATGTTATCCCAAAAAATATAGTTACTGGGCTTTCATACCAAAAATAAAACTGATATTCAACTCAAACTCAAAACGAACAGAAATTACTATTTATATATGAATTAGGAAGTCGTCCCCCATGTACTTCAATTATAGTTGAAAAACAGATATTAAAAGACAGATCTTAAAGTTAAAAGGAACAGATGTTAGAGATAAGAAAAAACGAAACCAATAATGAACTTACAATATACCACAAATAAAACTGATATTCAACTCAAAATCAAAAAGATCAGATATTGCTAGATATATGAACTGGTAAGTCGTCCCCCTTGCATCCCAATTATAGCGCGAGTATCATCCGCGCTTTACTGAAAGCAATATATATTTTAAGTTATTTCTCTTTTATCATTATAACATGGAGAAATAAATCTCTAACAGAAAATTTCCTAAGAAAAAAAATTTTCCCTGTAGGCACAGTTTCTTTCTTTCTTTCTTAGAGCTCAATACTACTCTACTAGTAGAATTTTTCTCTACTGAATTCAAAAATGCGGCAAGAGCTTTTATAGGCTATCCCTTATTGCTCTCTTACAGTTTTGAATTATTACACAGAAAATTTTGCCATTAAAATTATAAAATTCCACAAAAAACTGCACAGCCTAGAGTAAGTCATGACTAAGTTCTTAATTTTAGCAAAAAAAAAATACTATTGAAAATTTCTATCGTATTAATTAAGCCAAAAATAAATTTAAATTTCTGCACAAATCTTTTATTGATAGAAAATAACTCTGGTTACATTTTGAATTCAGTATATAAGGTTGCATTAGATTCTAAACTAGGTTTTTGCGGACTAAAAGCCAATATTTCCACAAAAAAACAGGACAAATTCTGCGGTTGGCACTGAAAAATATCCCACCGTATATTTGAGATCATCGTAGAAATCTACAAGAAAGCAGATAACAAGAGATAAATATACCAGTAGAGAGGGGTCAGGAGGTCCCGTACCCACCACGTGGTTTATGGTTTTCTCAGTGAGAATGAAAAAACAGGAATTTTCTCACTTGAAAAACCAGGAATTTTGATGTTTTTATGGTTGTTTTCATGGATGGTTATGTGTGTTGTTCGATTTATTTGATGTTTTTCTCGGATGTCAACATCAAATTATGGATGTTTTATGGTTTTTGTCAGTGAGAATTTGAAAAACATGAATTTTCTCACATTTATGTCTGTTTTCATGGATGTTTAATGGTTTTTGTCAGTGAGAATTTGAAAAACAGGGGCTTTGTCACATTTATGTATGTCAACAGCAATTCATGTCTGTTTTATGGTTTTCTCACTGAGAATCACTGAGAATGGAAAAACAGGAATTTGCCAAATGTTATGACATTCCCGGAAACAGTTAGATCACGTGTTTCCTTCTCAGCCAATCAGCGAGTCGGATACATCCTCCTTCTCAGCCAATCAGAGGCCTGCTTACATATGATTTCCCCATTACATAACAATTCGCCATTTAGATTTCGTATATAACGGGCATGCACTGTGATTAAATTATCAGAAAGTCTTTTGAAACAGTGTAAACAACAATGGATAAATTTTATTAAGTTGAAGTCTTGGCAACCACACTTAGCAATTTAATTTCTGTTTTCATTATTTTTATTTTCAAAATCCATTTATTTTCCGTGGTCCCCCGCTCATCGCTTCGGGTAAACCCCCCCCCACCCCTATACACACGCCCCTATATGATGTTCATACTCGATAAAAGGCGTAAAATACGCTCTTTTTTCGTTATGTAAACCACCTCCTTCCGTCCCCCTCGGTTTACGACCATCATTCTGTTTTTGATAAATTCCATATCTTATCTAAAAGCAACTGTCAACTTTCAGTCAATCCCTTACGATAATGCCCGCTCTGAATTTGACTTACATATTTATCGCAACGATTTATTTAGCTGATAATCACTGACACACCTTTAAAGTACATCCGGCTTTGATAAATCCTTATGAATTTGGATAGCAAAGCTTCCGCTGAAAAAAATGATACTATTCCACGTTAAATTAAAAGCAGTCTCGCGTGAAAAGAGAATGTCAAGTCTAACACCCCCATTGTATGGTGAAAACAAAATTTTTATTCACGGTACAAGTAATGTGGAGTTGTTTTAATAAAAAGTTACATTGCTCTATTATGCATAAATTGAATAGCATTTTTCACAGCTCTTTCTGTGGGGGGGGGGGGGAGGGGATATTTTTCCAGTTCTTTTTTTCTCAGGGAATATTTTCCGTGGAGTTATTTGACTCGGGGTGTTTTTTTTTTCTGGAGGTGTGATAAATACCAGCTATTGTAAATGTATATGTAAAGATAAAAAAAAATAGCATTAAGACTTTAAATGAGTTAAACAAGGCATGCTCAATACAGATTAAAACCAGAAAAGAACAGAAACGTCTAAAAATAAGAAACTGGGCTGACTTATATAGGCCGGCCTTTGAATAGCTCAGTGAGCCGTAATTCTTCTTTCTCAGATTCAAAAAGGATGCAATTGGCACATTTCACGAAATTTTTTACGTTGTGCTTTCTTAGTGATAAACTAAACAAAATTATATGGATGATGATACTAACTTTCTTTCTGTAAAAAGGGGCAACTGTTTTCATGGATGTTTAATGGTTTTTGTCAGTGAGAATTTGAAAAACAGGGACTTTGTCACATTTATGGATGTCAACAGCAATTCATGTCTGTTTAATGGTTTTCTCACTGAGAATGAAAAAACAGGACTTTAACAAATGTTATGACTTTCCCGGAAACAGTTAGATCACGTGTTTCCTTCTCAGCCAATCAGCGAGTCGGATACATCTCCCTTCTCAGCCAATCAGAGACGTTCTTAAATATGATTTTCCCCATTACATAACAATTCACCCTTGAGATTTCATATATAACGGGCATGCATTGTGATTAATTTATCAGAAAGTATTTTGACTTTGTGTAAACAACAATTGATAAATTTGATGAACTTGATGTCTTGGCAGCCACAATTAGCATTGTAAGTTCTGTTTTCATTTTTTATTTTCAAAATAAAATTGTTTTACGCGGTTACCCTCTCCTCTATTCGAGAAAACCCCCCCCCACCACCCCTATACAAACGCCACGATATGAGGTTCATACTCGATAAAAGGCGTAAAATACGCTCTTTTTTCGTTACGTACACCAGCTCCTTCCTTCCCCCTCTGTTTACGACCACAATTCTGTTTTTGATAAATTCCGTATCTTATCTAAAATCAACTGTTAACTTTCTGTCATTCCCTTAAAATACAGTCCGCTATGGCTTGACTTACAGATTTATTTCAATGATTTAATTATCTGATATTTACTGGCACCCCTTTTAAAGGACATCCGGCTTTGCTAAATCCATATGAATTTGGATAGCAAAAGCTCCCGCTGAAAAAAAAGATACTTTTTACAGTTAAATTAAAAGCAGTCTCGCGTGAAAAGAGAATGTCAAGTCTAACACCCCCAGTGTAATGTGAAAACAAAATGTTTCTTCACGTGAAAAGTAATGGGGATTGGGTTTAAGAAAAATATACATTTCTCGAGTCTTCGTAACTTGAATCGCATTTTTACCCGAACGTGCGGTGGGGGGGAGGGGATATAGGTAAAGGTCTTTTTTTCTCAGGTGGTTTGTCCGTGGAGTTTTTTTCCTCAGGGTGTTCTTTTTGTATTGAGGTTTTTTAAATAACAGCACTCTTCAATTTAAATTGAAATATAAAAAATAGCGTTAAATATTGAAATTAGTGAAAACATTAATTCTAAAAAAAAATTAAAACAAGAAAAGACAAGAAAAATCTAAAAATAAGAAACTAGGCTGACTTATATAGGCCGGATTTTTAATGGTTCAGTGAGCAGTAATTCAGATTCAAAAAAAGGATGCAATTAGTATATTTCACGAAATTTTTTACGTTGTGCTTTCTTGGTGATAAACTAAACAAAATTATGTTTAATAACTTTCTTTCTGTAAAAAGGGGCAAATTATTTAGATACTAATTTTTTCTCTTCTTTTTAAGGCAAATAGCGAAGAATGCATACCCCCACCAT